>NC_043762.1:5893953-5926453 GCF_902148845.1 Salarias fasciatus
GTCCACTGCAGCAGAGGCCTCTTTGGAGCGCAGCAGCTTGGAGATGAGCTGAGTCGTCATCAAGCAGACCGAGCGGCTCACCTGGAAACAGGAAGCATCCAGATGAACCGGCAGCTCGGACCGCCACCTGCTCCACCTTGTCCTGCTCCAGCTGTGCCCTTCAGCTCTCTCAAAGATTCAATTCTGAGCTCTGCAATTCAGGAATCTGCAATTTCTCCAGCAGTCAGACTCCTGCGAGGCTCCAGTTTGTGCAGAAGTTCCTGGAACCTCAGATTTCTTTAAACGTGACTCGAGTGTTGAAAGTTGTGTCAAATTTTCATCCCAAGAGGTGAAACTGAAATGTGGATTTGATAAACCATCGGGGTTGCCTGAGCTCAGCCCGAAGGGACAGCATGGTCCCGTCCTCCAGTGGACTCACCGCCCGCCGAGGGAACCGTAGGGGGCGGGTGCAGGGTGGATTGGGTGCCAGGTGATGGCGGGGGGCCCTAACACTTGATCCCTGGACACACAGACTGGCTCTAGGAACATGGAACATCACCTAATCGGGGGGAAAGAGCCTGAGCTTGTGAGGGAGGTTGAGAAGTCCTGGCAAGATATCTGGCTCATCTTCACAGCCTGGACTCTGGAACCCAACGCCTCCAGAGGTACTGGACTCTCCAGTTCTCTGGCATTGTCCGCTGTGTGAGGCAGTGGTCTGGTGTGGGTTTGCTTATAGCCCCAGAGTTCAGCCACCATGTGTTTGAGTTCACCCCGGTGAATCCTTTGGGTCGGTGACAGGTGCCTCACTGTTGTCACCACCTACGGACCGAACAGCAGTGCCAAGTATGTGGCTTTATTGGAGTCCCTGGGAGGGGAGCTGGACAGTGCTCCAACTTGGGACTCCATTGTTCTACTGGGGGAATTCAACGCCCATGTGGGCGGCGATAGTAAGACCTGGAGGGGGTTGACTGAGTTGCACGGCCTCCCTGATCTGAACCTGAGTGGTGTTCTGTTATTGGACTTCTTATGTATCAAGGATGACGAGGATGAGGATCAGCACCTCCAAATCCAAGGTCATGGGGTCCAGGACCACGAGATTGACAGGTGGATTAGAGCAGTGTCTGCAGTGATGCAGACGTCATATCGGTCTGTTGTGGTGAAGAAGGAGCTAAGCTGAAAGGAGAAGCTCTGAATTTACCAGTCTGTGTTCCTACCCTCAGCTATGGTCAAAAAAGAAAGGACAAGATTCCAAACACCAGAAGCTGAAATGAACTTCTTCCGTAGAGTAGCTGGACGCTCCCTTAGAGACAGGGAGGAGGTATGTCACCAGGGAGGGGCTTGGTGTAGAGCTCCTCCACATCCAGAGGAGCCAGCTGAGGTGGCTCGGGCTTCTGTTTAGGATGCCTCCTGGACGCCTCCCTGGGGAGGAGTTCTGAGCACGTCCCACTGGGAGGAGGCACCGGAGAAGACTCAGGACACATTGGAGAGACTACGTCTCTCGGCTGGCCTGGGAACGCCTTGGGATCCTCCAGGAAGTGCTGGAGGAAGTCTGAGGATCCCTGCTTAGACTGCTGCCCCTGAGACCTGACCCTGGATAAGCAGTTGAAGATGGATGGATGATAAACTGTCGTCGGGTTGATTTGTGTTCACAAAGATTTATATCATGTGTATATGTTCACATGATCTTAACTGAATTCATTAATTCTCTTTCTACACATTGGTCCGTCTTGTTTCTGATTCTGATCTCCTGGAGTTTTTTATGCTGTTTTTATCATATGGGTCTTTTCTGTCCTTGAGCTTCCTGGAGAACCTACAACTTCACCGGGTCGACCTCCTGACCTCTGCCATGAATCACAGGAAATGTCTTTACCTCCACGATCATCTTGACGGTGGGGAGTGTTGTGGAGATGTTCTGAGGGTGGGGGGGGCGAACTGTGACGGGTACGCAGCCGGCATACAGACAGCCATAGAACGCCGCCACCAGGTCCATGCCTGCGGTGGACAGGAGGGGGTTAATATCTTGGAAAAACAGAAGTTCAGCTTGTGTTGAATCCCGTTCTGACCGCTCAGACCCATCAGGTGAGACCCTGCCCTCTTCCCAGACCGTCCTCAGGTTCGGATCAGTACCTGGGGCAGTGGCGATTGCTCTAAGACTGCAAGGGAAGCTCAACTTCCCCTAAAATGTCAAAAAATAAGTGGTCCAATATTTACTGTTGTGTGAACATTTCATTGACTAAATATGCGCTACAACACGTTCATCTTTTGTTCAGAATCGGCTACTTATCTCAAGTAATTGACTCGGCTTTTTTCTCACTCCTCCTCGCAGCGGCACGGCGCTTTAAACAGCCGGACGCTGAGCGTCCATGCGGAAGCTAGAGTGGGTTGTTCTGCTGCAGTGAAACTGGACGCTCATTGGATAAAATACTGGGCTGGTCCCGCCCACGGACGCTCAGCGTCTCTGGGGGTCTATGGAGCAGTGGGCTGCTCCCCAAAAAAGTTTTTCATTCTGTTGTGCTGAGTTGATTCGGAGGCTTTGCTGATCCCTGGAGACTTTGTGTTTGTGAAAAACGACTAGCGTTGTGTTTGGAGACTCGTTTAGGTCACTCTGTGGTTTCTGTCCTCGACTAGCAGCTGTGGAGCTTCTCCCCTTCTCTCACACAGCGCTCCAGCCTCCAGCAGCTCCAGCTGCTCGCTAGCAGACAATGTGAATGTTGTGGACCGGATTTTGGCGAAGCCATTTGATAGTCTTCCTTACGAAGAGAAAATTGGTGTTAAACTGCATAACAGATCAACTCCTAAGACTGAGCTGGTGCCGAAAGGTGGGGAAAAGTAACAGGTCCTTTCAGCTGTCCTGGTCTGACAAGGTGAGCTGCTGACTGGAAGTGCTTTCACCAATAAAATGTCCTGCTGGCCATGCCTCTGGATGAAACTATCTCAGGGAGGTGTTGTTTGGTCGCAAGTGGGCTTTGAGGATCTGTCTAACTTTGACAGGGCATACAAAAGGCATGAAAGCTAATAGAATTTACATACAAAAAACAGATTACACATATTACAATGTATGCTGAAAATGAGCTTCCCCTCTTTGGAAGACCAGCAGCCGCCACTGACCTGGGGGGTAGACCAGTGCCACGTGGTCTCCGTCTTGCAGGTGGCGCCGTTCAGACAGCATGGCTGCGATCTTCTCGGCTCGCTTGTGGAGCTGAACACAGGTCAGAGAGCTGGAGACGGTCCCCTGGAGGACACACACACACAGAGCGTCACCATGGAGATTTCAATACAAACATATTTCACTAAAGTTTGTGTGTGCATGTGTTTATGTTACCCTGGAGTTGAGCAGTGTGTAGAGAACGTGTTCCGGGGTGGTCTGAGCTCTCCACTGTAAAACTTCAGACAGGAAGAGAAACTGAAAGACAAACAGAAACAGTCACTTTCAAACTGAACAAAAAGAAGTAGAAACTGTGGAAACTCTTTCTTCTTCATATGTTTTATATTCCATCCATCCATCCATCATCCATCCACCCATCCATCCATCATCCATTATCAATCACAGGGGGAACAGTCTAAGCAGGGATATTTAGACTTCCTGTCCCCAGACTCTTCCTCCAGCTCTTCCTGGAGGATCCCGAGATGTTGAAGTAGCTCCTCCTCCTTGGTGACGTAGCTCCTCAAACTATCTCTAAGGGAGCACCCAGTCACCCTACAGAGGAAGCTCATTTCAGCCGCTTGAATCCAGATCTTGTCGTTTGGGTTCTGACCCAAAGCTCATGACCATAGGTGAGGGGAGGAATGTTAAGTGACCAGTAAATCCAGAGCTTCTCCTTTCAGCTCAGCTCTTTCTTCACCATGACGGACCGATACAATGACTGCATCACTGCAGACACTGCACTGACGCGCCTGTCAATCTCACCTCCATCCTTCCTCCACCCGTGAACAAAACTCCAAAATGCTTGAACTCCTCCACTTGGATCAGAGTCTCTCCACCAACCCAGAGAGGGCAGACCACCTCCTTCTGGTCCAGGACCAAGACCCCAGATTTAGAGGTGCTGAGCCTCATCCCCATTGCTTCACACTCTGCTGCAACCAGCCCCAGTGCATGATGGTCCAGGTTCCATGATGCCAACAGGACAACATCATCTGCAAAAGGCAAAGACTAAATCCTGTTGTCCCCAAACTAGGTGCGGCCCCTGGCTGCACCTAGAAATTCTGTCCATAAAAATGATAAACAGAACCGGTGACAAAGGGCAACTCTGCCAGAGAACAGGTCTGACTTACTGCCGACAATGTGGACCAGACTCCTACTTTGGTCATACAGACACTGGACGGCCCTTAACAAGGGGCTCTGGACTCCATACTCCCAAAGCACCCCCCACAAGGCACCATGAAGAACATGGTGGAACGCCTTCTCCAAATCCACAGAACACATGTGGACTGGTTGGGCGGACTCACACAAAACCCTCCAGCACTCTATGGAGGGTCTACAGCAGGTCCAGTGTTCCGCGACCAGGACGAAAACCACACTGGTCCTCTTGGATTTGAGGTTCGGCCAACAGTCGAATCCTCTGCTTCAGTACCCTGGAATAGACTTTCCCAGGTCGGCTGAGGAGTGTGATCCCCCATAGTTGGAGCACATCCTCCGGTCCCCCTTTTTAAAAAGGGGAACCACCAACTCGGTCTGCCAGTCCAGAGGTACTGTCCCCGACTGCCACAAAATGTTAGCGAGACGATTCCTAAGACAGTTCCTGGACATCCAGAGACTGAAGGTACTCAGGGAGAACCTTGTCCGCCCCTGGTGCTTTTACCCTCAGGAGCCTACCATCCGTGTCTTTTTACTGTCTTTACCAGGCGAGCTGCTCAGTGTGAATAATTCCGGGTCAAAGTGGGAATTCCCAGGAACTTTTCCCACATTATGAACATGATAAATCAATTAAATGCTGCATTTTGTTCCTGCTGAGCTCACTGTGAAGAGGGTGATCAGTGATACTGATAATGATCAGAACTGATTGAGAACAGAGTGAAACATGAATGGAGATCAGTTCTGGGAGTTTATTCTCCTGGAGTTTTGCTCTCTTGGAGGTTTGTTCTCGTTGAAGAGCAGCTGAGGGAAGAGCAGTTGTGGAACTCTAACCAGCTCTCCAATTTACATCTGCAGGACAGAAACTTCACAGGCAGCTTTCACGCACGGCACGGCACGGCACGGCACGGCACGGCACGGCACGGCACGGCACGGCACGGCACGACGCGCGCGCGCACACACACACACACACACACACACACACACACACACAAACACACGACACACACACACACCTTCCTTGCCTGGTCGTTGTCTTCAATCTGACCCAGATCACGACCGCTGGCCTGAGCGATCCTTTTCCCTGACACCAGATTCCCCACCATCACTGAGGCAGGACCGATCTCTGGGGAGGAGGAAGAGGAGGGGGAGGAGGAGGAGGAGGAAGGAGAGGAGAGGGAGGTGGAAGACGAGGAAGGGGAGGAGGTGGAAGCAGAGGTGATGGAAGGTGACGTCAGATGTGATTGAATTCATCATGTGAAATGAAATTTGAAAAAAAGTTGCTGATTCATCACAGATACACTGGATGAAGGATAATGCTAACAATGCTAACAATGCCAGCCATGCTCGTAATGCTAATGATGCTAACGTCAAGTCTTGTCAGGACTGAGTTCATCTGGAGTTCATTTGAGCTGGACCTCAGTACAATAGCAACCTGGGTCTACCTGGCTGTTTCTGCCTGGGTTTGGGCAGGTTGGTGACGCAGGTGTGTGGACACATCAGAACGTTGCAGGGGTGCAGCGCCCCCTCCAGAAAGAGCTGCTTGGTCTCCGACAGGTGGATGCCCCCCAGGGGGGTTTTAGGTAGAGTGTTGGAGGGCACCAGGGCCAGGCAGTAGACCCCCACCTGGTGGATCCCGTCTATGGCCTGGAACGAAGGTGGATGTGGATCAGATGTAGAGAACAAATGTTGGTGTACAGTAGAGTCGGTCAAGGGTTCTGACCTACAGGACTGGGTTCTGTCTGAGGTTCTGATTGTCAGGACTCTGGACTGGGTTCTGTCTGAGCTTTTTACCTGCAGGACTGGATTTTGTCTGTGGTTCTGACCTGCAGGACTGGGTTCTGTCCATGGTTCTGACCTGTAGGACTCGGCTCATCCACTGGAAGCTGTCCTCCTCGCTGGAATCTGGACGCTGCTCGGCCACAACCACGATCCTCTCGTCGTGGAGCACAGTGATGGAAAACACAGCGATCCTGCACACAGCAGTGACTCTCTAAGACCCTCCTGACTGCTGTGTGACTGTACTGTCACCCTGTAGGCAAACAGCGTGACAGGCCGTCAGGAGGGACCACACACCTCCCCCTGTACACGAACTTCATGGGCTCCACGGCGAGCGCCGTGGCTACGATGTCGTCGGCGTTGTGCCGCCGCCCGCCCACCACCATCAGCCCGTCTATCTTTCCTGCGACGAAGATGAGCCCGGCGGGTCCGATGAAGCCCAGCAGGCCGGTTCTGGTGAAGGGGGCGTCGCCGACGGGCGTCCCGCCACCGCACACCGGGTACACCTGCATGGGTGAGGGGGGTCCAGGAAAGGTCAGCACACGCACGCACGCACACACACACAAACACAGAAGCTGCGAAACTCACCTCGAAGGTGTTCTTGGTCATCCCAGACAGCCCATAATAAGAGGTTCCCGTGGCAACCGTACAAACACAGAGCTCTCCGATCTCGTCAGTTTTACAGAGCTGAGGGACGCCGTCAGGCCTGACCACACACATCAGAGCTACACACACACACACACACACACACACACACACACACACACACACACACACACACACACACACACACACCTCAGAACATGTCCTTTTTAAGTAAAGGAGTCAAACCAGAACTTTAGCCGAACAGTTTTCCCTCCAGAAGCCTCTGTTTTTCTACTGAAGACTTTTAACCACCTCTGGCCATGTTAAAGTGATGATCAGTAGCATTCAGCTGCTCCTATTTCATCCTCTTTCTGTTATCTTTCATGAGTTTGATTGAATCTAACAACGGATCATTGCCAGCAGAGAGTGTTTGACCTCCAGGCATCACCGAGCCGACGTCCTGCAGCGTGAGCACCGACAGCTTCTCCTCCGAGTCCACCCGGATCACTCCGTGACTCAGACCCGGCATGGACAGCACGCCTCGCCCAGGGGGGGTGGTGCCCTCCTCCAGCGGCCTGCAGGGAAGAAGGTGGGGGGGTCAAACTGTAAGCACCACCTTTCTCCTTCACTGAGCGTTCTCCACATATGCAGATGATAGAGGATTGAATGTTACAAACACCCAGAATCCTCCACTGCTGCTGTTGATCTACTCTCAAAAAATACACACATCATAACGTTTTCACTGGTTCTGCTGGTAAATAAACTCTTTTAACTGAGCTCAGAGTTTTAGGATTAGACAGGAGACAGCTCAGGAATAAACAGTCAAATCTGCCATTAAAGCCAAACAACCCGACACACAAGAAAACCAACCGACTGACTTTAAAAATGACCAGAAATAAAACCAAATCAAAATGTCAAAGGTATGGGTATGGGTGTGAGTGTGTGTGTGTGTGTGTGTGTACCTCCTTACAGCCACCGTCAGAGCCTCTGGTGAACTGGCACAGGGACAGATGACCTCCGGTTTCAAGCCCTTCGTCTGGAAGACGTTGAGGAAAGCGTCACAGGACGAGATCGACCCTGCAGAAGAAAAGGTTACAGGAGCTCACAGGGGACAAACTTTGGTTCTGTTTCATAAGCTTGTTTTATCATATCATATTCAATTTTCACATACGTATACATGAACTTTGTACGTGAGCATGACTTCTTACAGGGATTGGAACCGTCTGCCACCAGCAGCATGCGCAAGGAGCTGAGGTTGATGTCCCGCTGGTCGCGGTGAGCCACCAGAGCCCAGTGCATGTCCCGGGACTTCACACAGGCCACTTTAGCTGCAAACACAAGCAGAAGGTCATCTGACGAGAGCTGAAGGACAATTTAAATTCAGGGGACAATCAACTAAAATGTCTCATTTGGACATAAAGATTGTTGTTTACAGGGATGGGTGGATGTATAAAGAGACAGATGGATAGATAATGGATTTAACAACGGATGCATAAATAGATGGACAACGCATGTATAAACATATGGATGGTTGGATGGATGATCGATATATAAACAGATGGATGAATAAACAGGGATGTACAAACGGATGGATGGATGATGAATTTAAAAATGGATGTATAAACAGATGAGTGTATGAACAGATGCATAAATGGATTTATGAATATATGAATAAATGATGTATAAACAGATGGATAAACAGATAAATGTATGAACAGATGGATGTATAAACAGATGTCTGGATGGACGATGGATGTACACGCAGATGGATGTATAAACAGATGAATGTATGAACAGATGTATAAACAGATGGATGTATGAATATATGAATAAATGATGTATAAACAGATGGATAAACAGATAAATGTATGAACAGGTGGACGAGGTCTTGCTACCTTTGTACTGGCAGACCTTCTGGATCCAGGACAGAGGGTTGACCTTCATCAGCGCGTAGGGAATGCTGATGACGTGCATCATGTTCATCACACTCTGAAAGACAAAACTGAGACACCTTAGTGACCACTGAGGCCCAGCCCCACCCACACCACCCCAGAAAGACAGAAAGACGTCTCACAGTGAGGACGGCGTGCCACAGTCCCACCTCCTTCTTGAAGTCTAACACATTGACCATGGTCTCGGCTGCAGGGCAGAGACAGGAAGACAGACCTTCACGTGGCGTTTCAGAGCGGGCGGGACACGCGGCTGGCGGCCGGGGCGCATCAAGGCGTCCAGGACGCACGGCGGCGGCTCGGCTAAGGAGTGTGTTACCTTCTGTGTAGGAGCAGGACTGAGTGAGGGCCTGACAGTGTGCGAGCATGGCCGTCCTCATCACCGTCACCCCAAGGACGCTGCCGTCTTTACACGTCTTATACTGAACACACACACACACACACACACACACACACAGCTCAAAAACGTACACTGTTACAGGAATAACATATGAAATCTGTCATTTTTTAAGTTGCAGGACTTCAAAAAAACTTGTATTTACAAAATAAATAAAACAGATGACATGATGAAGAAAATAACATTTCTAAGGATAACCATAATACGATGAGCATATCTATATGGATCAATAATGATCAATCAATGATAAAGAGCAATACTGGGGTAAATATCCATTGAGTGTGTCTGAGTCCATGAATACACCAGGACTGTGTTGAATAAACACTGTGGTTTTTCGATGCCAGCTGATTCATTCAGAAGACACCATGTGGTTTACAGCTTCCACAGAAGGCTTTTCTCAGCTTCACTTCTGATGTTGTCTGTTGTTACACTGGTACTTATGAACTCATGGACTTCTTTCTAAGATATTTAAACCCAGGTCAGATTCATGGATTTCAAATGCTTCCTTCTGTGCTGTTGGGCCTCAGAGTTCCGTCCTCGGGAAACACAATAACTCAGACTTAAATCCCAGAATAATGTCAGCAGGTTTCGTTTCCCAGCATGTGACGTCTGAGTGGAGCCACTGAGACTTTCCTCGATATTACTGCCGCCTGTGTGAGAGGTTTGCCTCCAATCGGCCGATCTGACAGCGCGAGGCGCCATGATTTCATGAAAGCGGCTCAGACACGGTATCTCTCATCAGTCCAGTGGTGAAAACCAGAGAAACAAACGGTCGCCCCTCCTCACTGACGGCCTGGTTTCAATCTGCACAGCAATCACCTCGCTGCTGGTGCAATTACTGCTTAAGGACGGACAGCGGGAGAAATCTATCAATCAAACCAGCTGATAGCATCGGGGGGGGGGCATCTACATCATCCATAAAACGGACACAGTGCATCGACTCGGTGGCTGGAACGAGCAGCAGTTCTGATCCCTGTGTGTGTGTGTGTGTGTGTGTGTTCTTGTATTTCTATCCTTGTCGGGGCCAAATGTCCCCACAAGGATAGCAAAACGTGGAACGACGTGCCTTGTGGGGACCTTTTTCCGGTCCTAAGTAGGAGAAACAGTGTTTTCTTGACCATGTTGTTGTTACTGAAAAAAGTAAAAGTGCAAAAACATTTCTTTAGGGTTAGGCTTTGTTGTGGTGTGGGTTAGGGTTAGGCTAAGGGTCAGGGTTAGGGGCTAGACATGAATGGGAGTCAATGGACGGTCCCCACAAGGATAGAAATACAAGACTGTGTGTGTGTGTGTGTGTGTGTGTGTGTGTGTGTGTGTGTGTGTTACCTCGATGTAGGCCGTGTCCTCACTGGCGTCCTTGATGTGTGGGAACCAGTCTCGAGGAGGTTTGGAGAGGTGTTTTGACTCCGTGACGAACCACAGCACCTTCGGCCAGCCTGGTACACACACACACACACACACACACACACAGTTTTTTATTGGCAAAAGAACGCTGCTGAAGCTGATTCATGACGGACCAGTCTGCCGTCTTTCAAACTCAGCATGTAGCGTCTGAACACCTGCACTGCTCCTGACTGAACATGCCGCTGCTGGTATTCCGAGACGCTTCCTCAACACTTTCCAACATTTGAGAAGACATTTTCTGTGTCGTACATTCTCTCCATCTTTCCCGATTCTCTTCTGCTGCTCTTCGTTCCCACAACTCTGACTTCGACAGATCACCTCAGATATTGTGTTTCTCTTCGATCCAGATTTATTTGTGGTCTGTAACGTTTCATAACTTTCTCCAGCAACATGTCCAACTCCAGATATCCTGTTTAACACAACACTCATGCTGATATGCAAGAAAAACCTAAATGGAAAGTGTCTCTGTGGAAAATCTGATCAAAATGTCACAAAAGGGTTAAAGTGAAACTGAGTAAACTGGAGACGTTGGGAGATGCGAGGGTTGCTCCAGTTCAAAGCTGAGGAAGGAAACCTGGTGTATGTCAACTCTGGAAAGCTCCAGTTTGGGGTATTTCATCTGGGAATGTGCAGGAATGGACTGGAAGCGTCACGGTGGCCGGTGGGCGTCATGACGACGAGCTGCTGAGAGTTTATGAGTCCGAGAAACAGCCGCAGTCAAATCCTGTTAATGTCCCAACCGACAATCAGACAAGTGAAGGGGCGGGGCTTAAAGCCGGCTGATCAATACGGAGAGCACTTTACTGTAATGACACACACACACACACACACACACACACACACATACATACACACACACACACACACACTGAGCAGCTCCATGTTCCTATTTATATATCCATTACTGCAGAGCAAACAGGGGTGATTAATGAGAGATTCTCTCTTTCTCCACACACACACACACACACACACACACACACACACACACACACACACACACACACACACACACACACACACACACACACCCTCCTGGCTTGTTTCCCTATCGATCCGTGCTTCCTCTCGGTCTCTGGATCATCCTGTCATTGCTCAGCCTCCTGCTCTCATCCGTCTGTCCATTCATCCAGCTGACAGGCAGTGACCTTTGACCTCTGGTGTGCAGTTTCCTTCCAGAGTGAACACACTTGAAGCATTCAGGAAGGAGTTCCCTCACACTCCTCAAACCGCCGCGGCGGTTTAGTTTCCGATGGTTCTGTAATACGTCACTCAAACTTTGACAACGTTATGAACGCCATGCCCGTCTCCATGGAAACGGCAGAAACGCTGAAAACAAGGCAGTTTTCATGATGGTTCACTGTTAAACTATCAATCTACTGAGTATGTGCACAATGGCCAAGGACCAGGACCAGGACCAGGACCAGGACCAGGACCAGGACCAGGACCAGGACCAGGACCAGAACTAAGAGCAGAACTTCAACCAGGACAAGGACCAGAACTAGGAATAAGACTAGGACCAGTGTTTCCTCCATCTACACAGACGGACCCCGAGTTATGTTTCCATGACGACAGAGTCGGAGCGCCGATGAAAAATTCAACCTTCGTGTCGTTTTTCGAAAGACTTTCAAAATGTGTGTTCATTTGAAATTATTGCCATGTCCAGTGTGTGTGTGTATGTGTGTGTGTGTGTGTGTGTGTGTGTGTGTGTGTGTGTGTGTGTGTGTGTGTGTGTGAGAGAGACCTTTGAACTGCGGGATCTCCCCCGTGGGGCCCTTGGGAAGCCCTTTATGGCAGGCGTCGCTGGTCAGAGCCACCGTCACTCCACAGCTCCCCAACAGGAAGCCGATCTGCTGACTGCCGGCGTCCTGCACACAGTCCACAGGTCACATGATCAGGACGGACGCTCGGCGAAGGCGGCTAGCCGGGAAGGCCTTCAGGAGAGGAAACATTCACTCTCCACGGAGTGGAACCAGCAGACATTTCAGCCAATCCCTTCTTTAATTTGGCCACTAGGTGGCAGTGTTATGAACTTTCTTCGGTTAATTTAGTAAAACGGGAAGTTCAGCTGAACTGTACAGAAGCACAACCCACTCACTGAAGAAAAAAAACAAAAACAAAAAGAAACACCGGCTCTTGTGAATGTGAAATGTGAGAAAAAGAAGCGTCGGTAAATCTACTTGTAAAGTGTGTATCAGCATTTAATTATCAAGAAATGATTTAGTGAAACCACCTGAGAATAACTACAGAGGTACCTGGAGACAAGAATCCGTAATAAATGCACAGTTTTACAAGCGTTTCAACAAAGAACATCAGAAGAAAAAAACCGACTGAGTTGCACTTGAAAGCTTTACATCAGATTCACAATATGGCTCTCGGCCTGAACAATCCCGATGATTTCAGACGCCTTGAGACGCCTGCTCAGTGTTGACATACTGTTACCTCATTTTTAAGAGGCATCATCATTTCTGGAACCCAGAAGGTCGTAGGATCAGATTAACTGTGATATCGCCAACACGTTTCCTTTTTCGAGTCAGGATCTGGTAATTATGACATAATTTTTTTTTCTTTTCCTAGAGAGAATGCAATGTGCTTCTGTAAAACTCTCCCTGGGGATGAGGATTATCTTTTGAGCAAGCAGCTGTCGGATGAGTCAGGAAACATTCTGCTGCAGAGTTAAAACCAGCTACACCGCGCTGCTGATGGACTTATTGACGTCGCGGACGCTGAGGCTGACGGTTTACCTTCCTGGTCAGAGGGACCTCTATGGGCACGGGGACGACCTCGGCCAGCAGGCAGCCGTAGAACGCCGTCATGAAGGCCGCTGGGTCGTTGTTTGGGAAGACCAGCGCCACCTGCAGGAAGGAACAGGAATCACACATTCGTTACGGCAGAAAACACTCCGACACTTTGACGAGACTGCAAGCAGAATGAGGAAACAGTTCCCAAAACATCACGCTGCTTCAGTTTGAAACATTTTATTTCGGCTGTACACGTCTCAAAGCCGTTCAGTCTGTCTGATTATACGGATGTTGTCATAACTGCACTGGGTCAGTACATTCCACTGCAGACGGGATTCCGTCTGCAGTGAGTCCCTCACACTCGAAGACCATTACAGACGTTCAGTCTCCCCATACGAAACGCTGAATGAGCTTTGTAATGTCAGATTCTGATTTTCTTCAAGAACTCGTTTTGATCCATGAACGGGAGAGAGTCTGATTTAAACGGCCAAAACTCAGAATTTTGCTGTAGAACATGGAAACAGTTGCCCCTGATTGTTTGAGTGACATTTTCCCCCATATTGAGTTTTTCTTGAGTTCATGCTCAAACATGAGGGAAAGTGTGTGTTTGGTAGAGGAGCGGTGTACTGGGTCTCAGCAGACACACAGCGACAGTCCACTCCAGTGGCCATAATGAATATTTTTAGACCCCGTTCACACGACAACCATGCTGGAGTCACTGAAAACACAGTCTTCCTGGAAAACACAACTCTTCCCAAACTCTGCTCCCAGGTCTGGTTCCTCTTAGTCCAGGTCCTGGTCCCAGTCCAGATCCTCCTGAACTTGGTAGTTTAAGAGTTGACAGTCACAGTAGTAACAATCCAACTTGGTGTTCTCTCCATATGTATGTCCGTGTTCTCCACTGTTCATGTTTAGAGTGTATTGTTCTCTGCAGGATGTGTGTTTTCATTACAGAAACACTGTGAAACAGGAACAGGAACCAGAATGTTGCAAAAGTGAAACTTTTCTAAAATGAAAAGGTAAAAATGACAAAGTTCCACTTGGAACGTGTTGCCATGGCGACTGAGGCTGTGTGGACTCACCCGGTCTCCGGGCCGGAGCAGCGGTTCCTGTTTGGTTCCCAGTTTGTGCAGCAGGTTGTAGGCCACCTTCACACTCCTGGACCACAGTTTACCTGCAGGAAGATTCCAGAAAGCATCACAGCCTGCAGAACACGGCAACGGAACACGACGCGTGAATAGACGGAACCCGATAAATCCTGGAAGGAAACGTTCAGCAAGGACCGGATGGAGGCAGCGCCGTCCTCCACCTGTGAGACAAACACTTCAGTGCTTCAGCTCTGTGTGAGTGGACGAGTCCGAAATTTAAAAGGGAGTTTTTTTTTCCTTTCCACAGTCACTTACGCTTGCTCAGGTGGATTTGTTGGATTTTCTCTGTAAAAGTGTATAGAACTTACTATTTTGTAATTGGCACTTTATAAATAAAGCTGAACTGAATTGAATTGCATGCTGAAGAAAACCACCACACACGACTGTACACTGGAAGAGACCACTGTACGCTGGAGGAAACCAGCACACAATGGAGGAAACCAGCACATGCTGGAGGAGATCAGTGCACGCTGGAGGAGGCCAGTGCACGCTGGAGGAGGGAGTGATTAAACACGGCAGGCTGAGGCTTCATCCCAGTACTCACCAAACTTGCAGCTTCAAACTCTCCTCATCACTTTCAGGAGCGTTAAAAACAATATCAGTGTTTTAAAAACAGGACGAAGAGATGAGCATCATCACAGTGCTGAAAGAACAGCAAGAGTTTTGTCTTCCCGGTGTCGTCCTCTCTGTCCATCCCTATCACTGCCATCTGCTGTGCCTCATCGTCCTGCGTCCCTCAGGCCTGTATCTACCTGCTTTGTCTGTGTGTTCCTGCTGGTTTTGTCTTCGTCTCTGTGCTCCTTGTCCTTCAGTCTGATTGTTTATTGAGAAATAAACATTTCTTCATTTCAATCCGGTCGTATGTTTGATCAGGCTGCTCAGGGTCAAATCGTTGATTTCTGACTCTCTGAATTTAACTGAGTTTGGCAGCTCCGCTAATAAACTCCTCATCATTCATCTTCTGCTCATCAGATCCCACCATCATCATCTTCACCCTCACTGCTTCTCACTCCACCTTTCAGCGGTCTCAGTGTGTCTGACGGCAGGTTTTCTGGTCAGATTCAGTTTGTCTGTCAGCTCCCATCATCACCCCTGAAACTCACTACAATAGAATCAATTTCCTGCTGCTCCTGATTCAGACTGACAGACGGCAGCGATTCGCTTGGCTGATCCCTCAAGTCTGCTTTTTTTTTTTTTTTTTTTTTATAACAGAGTCTGTCTGGATCAGTGGAGGAAGAAGGGGCTTTAAGGTACCAGAGAGGAAAATAGACTGAAAAATTAATGAAAGGAAGGACGTTCTGTGGATTATAAAAATCAATTTAAATAGACCTGTGTCTTTATCAAGCTGTTTATATTTGGTGACTTTCACATTTCTGTCAACTGAACAGATATTAAACAACAATCTGAGGATTGAAGCAACAGCATGGAGTTAACGTAACAGAGAAACCTGAAGGTTTAATACAAGGGTTTTTTTAGATGGATGGACAGAGAATGAACCATGCTGATCTAGAATCGTTCTCTCTCTCTGAGCAGAACTACTGTTTACTATGACTGTGGAGCACAGGACCAGGCCCAGGACCAGAACTAGGACCACGAGCAAAACTTCAGAAAAGTTCAGTTTTCCCTGTTTCTACAGAGACGGAGACCACTTCTTCCACTTTGGGAGCGGTTTTAGTTGCTCGGAGCACCGTCGCCGTGTAAAAACACACCCGAGAACGGTAGTGTGAATGGGTTCTTCATGTATTTATGGGTTCTTATTGTCTTTATGGAGTCTTTATGGGTTCTTTGTGGGGTCTTTATGGGGTCCTTTTGCCGTCATTAGGGAGTCTTTATGGGGTTTTAATGGGTTCTTTATGGAGTCTTCATAGGTTCTTCATGTCTTTATGGGTTCTCATGGAGTCTTAATGAGTTCTTCATGTCTTTATGCCTTTATGGAGTCTATGAAGTCTTTATGGGTTCTGTATATGGGTTTTATTTGTTTTTTTGGGGTCTTTATGAGTTCTTAATGGGGTCTGTATAGAGTCTTTATGGGTCCCCGGCAGGAGCCGCCGTGCTGATAGAGGTTATTTACTGTAGCTCACAGAAACTCTCCCCTCTATATGTAATTCAGCAGGTCGTATGTGGACCTGCATTAGGGACATGTTAAGTCAAGTCTGAGGGGGCCCACAGGTCAGGGCCCACCCAGCCCAGCTGAAGAGCCCCCCCACCCCTCAAAAGAGCTGGAGGGCCTGTAGGACTCACCGTAGGTCAGCACGCCGAGCGGCTTCCCGTTGGTGTCCATGATACTGAGGCAGGGGGCCTTCGGGGAGATGGTGCCCCACCTCTGCAGGGCCGCCTCCAGGGACGGGGGCCAGTTGGTCACCACGCCGAGCTGCTCGCCCCTCGTGGCCACCATGGGGGCCCCCTCGGCCCGGGGCTGGTTGGGGTCAGGTTGCTGGACTGCAGAGGGCACACCAGCGGGCTCAGAGGTCATCCGGGGTTTTAAACATCTCACAAAAATGTCTTTATCATCTGTCACTAACCAGCAGGTCAGAATCATGTCAACAGGCAGAGCAGTTCTACTGGGGAACAGGAGGAAACATTCTACTTCACCTTCTAGAAGCTCCTCGAAGTCGTCCACGAAGAACTCTCTGAGCGGAGGACGCTTGGGTCTCTTCAGGGTGTTGACCAGCTGCTGGATTTTAGCTGAAACTCTGCTGCTGACAGGAACTCCTACACACACACACACGCACACACACACACACACACACATGATCGATGATCGAGAGCCACCACTGAGCTCCAGACTTAAGGCTCGTTAGAACCCTCTGGGTTCCCTCACCGTCTCCGGTCTCCATCAGCTCGGCGTTGCCGTACTTCGGCGTCTGTTTGTGGGCGGCGTTGCCGGCGCCGGGCGCTCGCTCCACCTGGATCCCGTCGCAGGAGGCGTTGGGAGTGTTGTTGGTGTAGCCGGTGACGTCCGGAGGGGCCGAGTGGTTTTCTGGGAAAACAGAGGTTCTGGTCAGATCAGAGCAGCTCCTCGTTTCAGAGCATGTTTTCACTCATCTGGACGTTCAAGCTGAAATCAGGGGAACCATTCATGGCGAGAGACACTGCAGGCAGAGTCCAACTGAAGCTGTCTTCATAACTTCTATCTTCAAAGATCGATCCGTGAGCTGGAGAACGTGATCGATCTGTTTTTTTCAGAGGACTCAGTGAAACACAGATTCTCATCTTTCCTCAAGTGGTTGTTCTGCACGCAGGTACAGAAGACTTCCTTCCCATCCTGTCCCTGACTGCTCACTACTGCCCCCTACTGCTCTCCACTGCCCTCACTGTCTCTACAGTCCATCTGCCCCTTTGTGAATGGAGGCTGTGATTTCCTTCCTTCCCACTCATTAACCTGCTGCTGCTGATGTTTCAGAGCTCTGCTGTTCCCCCCATTCTTCCCGCTCGCCTCCTTCATGACCCCGGGTAGCAGTTCGTCTTTGCTCTGCCCGGGGGTTCCCGGCAAAACGGGGGGCTATAAGTAGAATCTAAAGAAGAGTACAGGTCTAGTGTTTCATCTGAAGTCTCAGGCGAGCTTCTGGCTTGTTGAGTTAATGTAATGGGCCATCATGCCTGCAGGGGGCAGGACTGCACGCTCTGCCGTCAGCAGGTTATTACTGTTTTCGAGTCCTTTGCATTGAGTTAATCAGAGATTTACATTTTCAGCACGTTGACAATAATCATGACCTCAGGCTAGAGTGTGCTACCACTTCTCTGGGTTCTGTAATAACGAACATATTAAGACTGCAGTGGGGGGAATGGATGGATGATGGATGGATAGATGGATGGATGGATGGATGGATGGATGGATGGATGGATGGATGGATGGATGGCCTCATTGTTTGACACCCCGTATCTGACCCCACCTTCAGCTCCATCTCTGCAGCCTTTATCCAGTCTCTCCTCTGTCTCTGCTGAGCAGTTTCATCTCAGCTGCTCCTCTGGTTCCTTCCCGTTAATCCGTCCTCCTCACCAGTGTCTAAAAACCGATCGTCTCCACCCCTCCCTCCACCGCTCTGTCCTTCAGTCATTCACTCCTTCATGCCAAGATAGCTCATCAAAAATTAACTCAATCTGATTCATAAACTCAGAATAAAGTGAAAAACAAGGTGGAGGAGATGAAGAGAGACGACTTTCAGTGAAACCACCGAGCCGAAGACACAGACCGAATATCAACAGAGCAGGACGCAGGACACGCATGCCAATTACTCTGTGTGTGTGTGTGTGTGTGTGTGTGTGTGTGTGTGTGTGTGTGTGCTTCTAGTCAAAAAAGTTCAAGGACAGTCAAACTCTCATCAGCAGCTTGAAATCATGTTGAGGAATCATTTTCCTCCAATCAGAGAAAACAAACTGATACCGTGAAAATGAAGTTTTAGGATTCTGTTCACCTTCCTCATGACACACACTCCTCCTCATCCTCCAGACACACACTGTTTCCTCACGCACAATTCTTCTTCATCCTCCAGACACACACTCCTTGACAATAGCGACGGTGATGACAGTGAAACTGATAGTGGTGCCAGTGACAGTGATGACAGTGAGGACAGTGATGGTACTGATGGTGATTACGATCATAGTAACAGCGATGATAGTGATGGTAGTGATAACAGTGATATCAGTAATAGCGATGATCGTGATGGTAGTGCTCACAGCAACAGTGATAGTGATACTCGAGATAATAACAGTAGCGATAGTGATGACAGTGATGGGAGTGATAGTGATAACAGTGATAGTGATGATAGTGAATGTGATTATAGAGACTAGTAGAGATCAGAGAGATGATAGTGATGGTAGTGCCGATAGTGACAGTGGCAGTGACACTAGTGATAGTGATAGTGATGATCGTGACGGTAGTGAGAGTAGTAACAGTGATGGTAGAGATCAGAGAGATGATAGCGATGATAGTGAAGGTGATGATAGTGATGACGATAGTGATATTAGTGATAGTGACAGTAGCAATAGTGATTATAGTGATGGGAGTGATAGTGATAACAGTGATAGTGATTGGTAGGGATCAGAGAGATGATGATGATGATAGCGATGATTGTGATCATAGTGATAGTGATGATGGTGATAGTGATACTAGTGATAGTGATGGCAGTGATAGTGAGGATAGTGACTGCTAGAGATCAGAGAGATGATAGCGATGATAGCGATCACAGTGATAGTGATGATGGTGATAGTGATAACAGTGATCGTGAGGATAGTGATGATAGTGTCTAGTGCTGATGGTGATTGTAGTGAATGTGATGAAAGTGATGGTGATAATAATGAGAGTGATAGTTATGATAGTGACAGTGATGACAGTGACAGTAATGATGGTGATAACAGTGATAGTGATTTCAGCAATAGTAATGGCTGTGATAACCGTGATAGTGACGGGTAATGATAGTTATGATAGTGATAGTGATGACAGAGATGAAAGTGATAGTGTTAGTAGTGACAGTGATGGCAGTGATAGTGATGATCCCAAAGTTTCACTCTGCTCTGCTCCTCCCGGTCCTGAAGGTGGACGTGGAATCGGCCTGGAATCTTACCTGACTTGTGGTGGTGGTGGTGGTGGTGGTGGTGGTGGTGACGGAGGTGGTGCTGGGCGGACATGTGGACGTGTTGGGCCAGTACGTCGGCCAGCCGGCCTCCGGCCGCCCCGCTGCCCCCGCTGCGGGTGGAGGAGGAGGAAGATGACGCCGTGGAGGAGGTGGTGGTGGTGGTGGTGGTGGAGGAGGTGCCATGGATGGCCCGGCTGATCCAGTGCTCCACGGTGATGCTCCCTTCCCGGCTGGACGGCGTTCCTCCGCCGCCGCATCCATCCCCTTCACCGTCTCCTCCATCCTCTTCATCTCCATCACCCTGACCTTCGCCCTCCGAGCCAGATGAGGTGTCTGAGGAGCAAAACAAGCATAAAAAACTAGGATCAAACATCAGCCGGCTTTTCGTCCAAACTGTTTTTAAAAAAAGAAACCACAGAAGAATATAGAGATACACACATAGAATATTTATGTACCTCACATCTCAAACTCATCCGTTTAACGTTGCTGCAGGAGGGAATGGAACGTGTGTGTGTGTGTGTGTGTGTGTGTGTGTGTGTGTGTGCGCGCGCGTGTTTTGCATGTGATTTCCATAATGCCCAGGGCATAATGAGATTGTGAGTGATGATATGAATAACAACAGAAGCTGACCCAGTTCTCACACACACACACACACACACACACGCACAAAAAACAATCTGGTCGACAAATGACAAAAGTCCAACAGATAAAAGAGAAACTGTTGTTGGTTTGTGGTCTGAAGAAGAATGGAAACACGTCACCACATGTTTGTTTATCAGCAGATGGAAACACGGCAGCAGTGAATGTTCCATCGAGGCCTCATGAAACCTCAGAAGCTCGGTCACTTCATGTGAACCAGCGAACATGAAGAACTCATCGCTTTTCAGCTGAGATGCTTCCAGCTGCAAGAACGGAGTTCCAACTTCTGACTTTTAAACCTTTGTCATCAAGGGAAGTTTTTAACCAGTGACATGTTCAACCTTGTTTTCCTGGGAACTTCCTATTTGAAACAGTGGTTCCAAAAGCTCCAGTTCAGAAGGTGAAAAGATATTCCAGATTAGTTTACCGACTGTTCGCCAACTGGTTCACCAACTGTTTATCCAGAGCGTGTTTGTACCTTTGCTTTCTAACTTTTTTCCATCATTCTTTTCATGATGAGCATATCCTGCTTGATGACCAGAACGAGAGACGAGCGAGAGAGAGAGAAAACGAGGGAGAATGTGAGAGAGAGAGAGAGAGAGAAAGAGAGAGAGCGAGGCAGAATGAGAGAGGGGCGAGAGAGAGAGAGAGAAAGAGAGAGAGCGAGGCAGAATGAGAGAGGGGCAAGAGAGAGAGAGAGAAAGAGAGAATGAGAGAGGGGGAGAGAAAAAGCGTGTTTTCGTGTTTTGAATGTGTGCTGCTGCTTTTAACGCTCCCTGAGGGCATGTGCTTTCTAAATCTCAAAAATGGAATGGATATAGAAATAGGAACATGGAGCTGCTCAGTGTGTGTGTGTGTGTGTGTGT
This sequence comes from Salarias fasciatus, assembly GCF_902148845.1. Taxonomy (NCBI): domain Eukaryota; kingdom Metazoa; phylum Chordata; class Actinopteri; order Blenniiformes; family Blenniidae; genus Salarias; species Salarias fasciatus. The sequence continues at coordinate 5,915,302 of NC_043762.1, forward strand.
GTGTGTGTGTGTGTGTGTGTGTGTGTGTGTGTGTGTGACTTGGGGTGAAACGGTGCAGGTCCAGGTCTTGTCAGGTCAAACTCTTCTTGTTTTCTGTTTCGATCAGGTTGTTTCTTTAACAGAACATTTCTTCTTTTTTCTCATATATTTATTCCATTTCATTTTAATTGCTGTAATTGCTGCTTCTTCACTGTGCTTGTTTTGTAAAGTGGAATATAAATCAGTTTGCTTACATCTTAAATGTTGCTTTTGTTAATGCTGTTATTGCTTTTGCAGAGAGTGTGATTGTTTTCATCATCATTTTTGTGGCTAAGATCGTTGTGGAATCGTTTTTGTCCCTGGCGTTGTTCTTCATGTTATTGTTAAAACTGTGGGTATTGCTTTTGTTGTTCTCGCAGTATTGATCATCTTCCTCATTGTTCTGTGAGTCGGTGGAACCACATCAGTGAGATCAGACCTCCGACTCGTCACACTCCGTCTGAATGCCGCTGCAGTGACAGAAACTAGAGGAACAGATGGAATATCGACTGAAAATCAATACTTCAGTGATCCTTGGAGAAATTCACCAGTTCCTCTTCATTAGCTTCAAGTTTAAAATCTTATTTTTAACCTATGAAGCTGAAGCTGAAAGGCTCAGTCATGTCTTAAAGAGCTGCTGGTCCCAGATCAGCCAGACATGGAACAAGAACGTGGGAACAAACTGAGAAGAATGAAACGGTGAGCGGCAGGATCTCTGTGCAGAGCTGGAAGTTTCTGATCAGACCAAGGCTGAAGTCTAGAAGCTGGGAGCTGCTGCGATCTGAACAGACGTCACTCTCCACTCTGTTGCTGCTGATCTGATGATCTAGTCTGATCTGGCCTGATCTGCTGATCTGGTGTGATCTGGTGTGACCTGGTGATTTGACCTAGTCTGATCTGGTCTGATGTGAGTCAGGTCTGGCTGACTGAAGTTCCTAGCCTCATAAACCAGCCCCGCCCACGCCTCGTCCACATTTGGATTTAGTAGCTGGGGTGGGTCTGGGGACAAGGCAAGAGAAAGAGAATGCGACTCGGCCGTTTCACGGCCGAGCCAATCAGCGCTGCCCCTTTTTGTTTTCAAATTTTTTTGGCGAAGTCCGGCGGCTAAACCAAAAGCGACGCCATCGCTGCGCGTAGCGGAGATTACAGAGAAAACTTTAACCATCGTCTGAAAGCTGCAATAAGTAAAGTTACAGCCAAAATACTAATGTATTATAAAGTATTACAACAATCAAGCAAGAGCAAGAGTCTGCGCCTGGTGAGGTTCTAACAGGAAGACGTTTCCGTGTGTCGTTGCATGTCGAGAAGCTAGAGCTAAAGAGCTAAAGCTAACCCTAGAGAAGCTAACGCATTTTGATGAGAGACTTGTTTTGAAGCGCTGATTGGCTGAAGCGCGCTGTCAGTCAAAGGAGTAACCGACACCCCCTGCACGACGTTTGTACTGGGTTGTCCCCAGACCCACCCCAGCTCCAAAATCCAAATGTGGATGTGGAGTGGGCGGGGCTTGTTTACAAGGTTATGAAGTTCCACCCTGCAGGAACAGAGGGATCGGCTTCATCAACACCCTCATTGAAGCTCGACGCCGCCGGACAGATGTGGAGGACTCCCGCCAGCCGAGCAGCGGACACAGAGCACACGTCACCTCCTCAGTGGATCTGAGTAAACCAGACTGGATTCAGTTCTCAGAGGCGATCTACCCTGGTATGAACGGCTGCAGACGGCAGACCGGGTTGTACGAACAGATCGTTGCTTCTGTGCACGTACAGTAACAGGAAACTGTGACAGATATCATCAGTTTAACCTGGACAGCAGGACACTGGGCTCAATTAAAGTGCTGGGAAAAACACAATGAAGAAGAAACTGGTGCTGATCTAATGCTGCTTTGCTGAACACTGAGCAGACAGGCAGAAGAAGAAATCTGGCTCATCTGATTGGTGCGGACTGAGACTGGAAGTCCCGCCCCAGCAGCCGATTAGCGGCCAACGGCCAACCGCTAACTACAAACAATCGTGATTTATGGTCCCTTATAGTCCATTTATAGCTTTGTTTATTCTGCTGGTCAAACACATTGTGCTCCACATAACCTCCTCTCACTGCAACTGGGCGACAGTCTGATGGTCCACTTCAAGACCGGGCAAGTCCAGGCCTGCAGAGTTCAACTGAAAGATCCGGATCTGAGTTCAGGGGAGCGTTCAAACTGCATAAATGATGAGGATTTTCCCAGAAAGTCCTGATTTGGTCTAAAATCTGTATTTTACATGAATGGTGTGAAAGGGTCCTTAGTTCCTGAAGTGAACTCTGTCCAGATCAAACAGGACCAAAAGTCCCTGAAGAGAATTCTGGTCCGGATCAAACAGGACTGAAAGTCCCTGAAGTGGACTCTGGTCCGCATTAAATTCTCTGAGTCTCTGCTGCTGTTAGTTTGATAATGAACTCTTCTCAGTCTGTAATGAACAAAGAAGTCAATCTCAGTTAAGCTCCGCCTTCTTCTCCACAAACTGAACAGTTTTTCCACACATATTGCGAATTGAAGGAAACAATCCGGGAAGATTCCAGAGATTCAAGGTTTGTTTCAAAAGATTTTCAGATTCAGTCCACAGCTTCACAGTGTTTGATTCAACAGCACAAATATGTTTTACACCACATTTAATCCCAAACTCTGAGAATCTATTATTATTATTATTTATAAATTTGTGACTCGTAAATGAGGATTCGTACATCTATAAATTAGGCTTTGTGAACGTGTAGGTGTTGTGATGAGCTGTGTTTGTAGAGAGAAAATCTCGTCAGAAGTCTGGATAAATGAAGATTTAAATGTAGGACATGGGCACAGACAGCCAGGCTCATGAAAACACTAAAATTACACTTCTTAAACCCATCTCACAGCCGCTTTAATGGTGGAACTCAAAGATTAGACTGAAGCACAAACAGCAGCTCAACGGGGAAATCTGCATCTAATAAGACCAAGAAGGCAGAAAGCAAAGTGCAAAATGTGGTTTTTAGTCTGATTCAACCAGATCTCCAGTTTGTTCCTACTTTGAATAAAACACACGAAAACTGTCATTTTCATTCTCTTTGAAATCAGCTGAAGTATCAACATCCTGAGAGACGGAATGATCCATGTGATGCTCAACATTAGGACAGACAAGCCATGCCAGCTCCTCTGAGGTCAAAGGTTAGAGAAGGCATTCAGTACTCCAACGTCTCACTTGGACTGAGACAGCTCTAAATCGCTGGATTATTAGAAATATTTTGTTAAAAGAATATTATCCTAACCCGATTATGTTCTCAGGGACTTAGAAGTGGAAACGATGAAGAAAATAAGAAAAAAAAAACAATGATACTTCCTCCTACATTAAAACAAATTAAAAACTTCCCCTTCCCATACACTTCCTGTTTACCTTTCACACTTCTTGCTCATCGCACACACACTTCCCGGTCATCTCACACACTTCCTGGTAACCACACACACTTCCTGCTGTGCTCCCTCACAGGAAGTATATTCCAGCTGTGTGACAGACCGACTGATAAAGTTTCTGTATTTGTTTGTAAAAGCATTTTTGAGAATTATGGAAGAATAAAAGTTATCTGTGAATTAGATTTCTGTCTTATTGCTTACTTCCTGTTATTCTCGAAATGTCTGATGAATGTCGATTCAGTGCGTCTCTAGTTTTGGTGCCGGCAGAAGCAGACGCAGAAGCTCTGCAGGACGGTTTTCTCACCTGGAGGCGTGTAGGCGTCCATGGAGGACTGGACCACCAGCGACCGCCTCTTGGACGGCATGGGCACCGCCATCTTCCTCTCCTTGTGCTTGGCCAGGGCGGCCTGCACGGCCTCGGTGTGGACGTCTGGAGACACAGGAACAGCGTCAGAGCGACGGACTGCCTTCACACTGCGGCCAGGTTTCATTCATATTGATGAAATGTAGGAACTTTCTGCTTCAGGTTCCACACGGAACCTGCTCCAGCTGGAGGCTGAAGAAAAGAGAACTAATCTCTCACATTTAGGCTACTCTTCATTTTCTTCGTGATGCTGAATCTTCTATCTGCAGTGTATCAGTTTATCAATATACCAGTTTATCAGTGTGATAGATACATCCAGATGAAGACGTTAGCGCCGCCTCGTCCAATCAAACGGTGATGAAAACACATTTCCTCTGACGTGAAGGACTTTCTCTCTCCTGCTCGTCACACGTTTCACATCATGAGGAGATTAAATGAAGGATTAGCACAGTTTTTAATCCACATCAAACTGCTGGCGAAGGCAGGCAGCATAGGATATGATTAGCAGGAATTAATGCAGCAGAACAACACCAAGTTCTGGAGAACCAGGAGGAGAACTCCAAGGGTCTGGAGAACCAGGAGGAGAAACATGAGGGCCTACAGAACCGGAAAGATCTAGAAAACCACTCTAGAACCACAAGGATCTGGAGAACTAGGAAGAGAACCAGGAGGGTCTGGAGATCCACATATGATCCATAAATAGGTGAAAAGATATTCTTGAGTTGACAACAGTCCAGTCAGCAGAACACTGATGGAGATCATGACAAAAGCTTTTTAAAGAACATTCAATCAGAGGACATAACAACTTCACACTAATGTGGATTCATATGTTTGCAGAGTTTCTGTTCAACCATGTGTTTTATACATCGTTAGAATGAAAAAATGCCTCCAAACTCTAAAAGCTGTAAAAACATGAAAAATAACTTCTGTTCAATTTGTGAATCGAGAGCAGTTCTAGTGGATGGAACAGTTTTTACACTGCAGAACTCTCATTAAGGTTCTGAGTCGTGTTACACATGTTCCACACGTTCCAGATGTGACTCACCTGATCTGTAGCGTTCGTCCCGGGAGCCCGAGGATCGCCGGCGGTGGTATCGTGAGGACGATGTCGGGGTGACGGGGGTTCTCCTCTCCTGGCCGACAGACTGGTCCATTCCTGAGGAACAGAGGGTCCAGTTGATCACAAACTGATCAGCTCCCAGCAGGAGAACATTGACAGCTCGGTATGGTATCATGTGGTGGGTTCTGCAGAGTCCTGAACTCCTGCTGCTGGGAGATCTTCAATAGACCCGATAGGAATCAGAACTCCTCAACCACATTAGAACCTGAACTCCAGCTGGAGGCCGTGAAGCCAGACAGTTGTTGGATTACAGAGGAAAGCACCACCCTGTAATAGATCAATATGTCTGTCAGAACTCTTATCATCACCCTACAGGTATTTTCTTTAACTTGGAGAGAGAGTTTTGGAGGCTGAGGCCTCGTTCATGTAGCATTTCCAAGAGAAAAGAGGAAAATCATTCCATCTACATGACAGAGTTTCTCAGAGCCACTGAGAACAAGCTGATGGCGCTGAGGACCAGTCAGATGGAGGCTCAGAGCTTCATCCAACCAACAAACCAGACGACGCGGCAGATCACTCTCACATCAACACTGATACTCCAATTTTCAACATTCAGCTTCAAAAAGAAACAAAGTGACACGATCCAGCTCTATAAAATTCAACACACTATATATGATTGACGTTCTGTGTTCTATTTAGAATGGTTCAACAGAACAAAAGAAGTTCCTGATTCTGAGAACACCATCCATGCACGTTGCACGATGCATCTTCAGCCGCCTATCCAGGACCGGGTCGTGGGGGCAGTAGTCTAAGCAGGGATGCTCCGACTTCCTGTCACACCCCAGACTCTTCCTTCCTCCAGCTCTTCTTGGAGGATCCCGAGGTGTCCCAGGCCAGCCCAGGAACATAGCTCCTCTGGCGTGTCCTGGGAGGCGTCCAGGAGGCATCCTAAACAGGTGCCCGAGCCTCCTCAGCTTGCTCCTCTGGATGTGGAGGAGTAGCGGCTCTACTCCAAGCTACTGCCTGGTGACGTAGCTCCTCCCCTTACCGCTAAGCCAGTGCCCAGCCATCCTACGAAGGAAGCTCATTTCAGTCGTTGTATCCAGAACTTTTCCTTTCGGTCATGACCCAAAGCTCGTGACCATAGGTGAGAGTGGGGCCATAGATTGACCGGACCAATACAACGACGGCATCACTGCAGACGCTGCACTGATCCACCTGTCAATCTCAACTCCATCCATCCTCCAACCATGAACAAGACCCCGAGATACTTAAACTACTCCACTTGAGCCAGGGTCTCTCCACCGGTGCTATTGGTGCTGATCCTCATTCTCATTGCTTCACACACTGCAACCCCACCCAGTGCATGATGGTCCAGATTCCATGAAGCCAACAGGACAACATCATCTACAAAAGAGCAAAGATGAAATCCTGTGGTCCCCAAACTGGACCCCCTCCGGCCCCTGGCTGCACCTAGAAATTCTGCCCATAAAAATGATGAACAGAAGCGGTGACAAAGGGCAGGACTGAGTCTAACATGCACATAAACAGGTTTGACTTACTGCTGGAAATGCGGACCAGACTCCTACTCCGGTCATACAGAGACCGGACGGCCCTGAACTAGAGGCCCCGGACTGAAACACTCCTGAAGCACCTCCCACAAAACACCACGAGGGATGCAGTTGAACGCCTTCTCCAAGTTCACAAAACATGTGGACTGGTTGGGTGAACTCCCACAAACCATTGAGCACCCTATGGAGGGTCTCGAGCTGGTCCAGTATTACACAATCAGGACAAAAACTGCATTGTTCCTCCTGGATCCAGGGTTCGACTATTGGTCAAATCTTCCTCTCCAGTACCCTGCAGTAGACTTTCCCAGGGAGGCTGAGGAGTGTGATTCCCCCATAGTTAGAGCACACCCTCCAGTCCCCCTTTTAAAGAAGGAGAACCACCACTCCGATCTGCCAGTCCAGAGGTACTGTCCAAGACCGCCTTGTGATATTATAGATGTGCTAACCGAGACAGTCTCTGCACATCCAGAGACTGAAGGACCTCAGGGAGAATCTCCTCCACCCCCGGTGCCTTACCAACCACCTCAGTGACTTCAGCTTGGTGATAGATGAGTCCATCGCTGGGACCTCAGCCTCTGCTTCCTCCACAGAAGACTAGGTGACAGGATTGAGGAGGTCCTTGAAGTATTCAATCCACCGTCAAAAAATATCCCCAGTTGAGGTGAGCAGCTCCCCTTCTCCACTTTAAACAGTGTTGGTGGAGACCTGCTTTCCCCTTCTGAGGCACAGGACGGTTTGACAGAAGATAGTCCTCCCGAACTCCTCCCAGACCCCAGTTTTCACCTCCACAGCCACTCAGGCTGCAGTTCGCTTGTCCTGCCGATACCTGTTAGCTACTTCTAGAGTCCCATGAGCCAACAAGACCCTATAGCAGGTGTTGGCAATTTGTTGCCCGCCGAACCGTCCAATCCAGCCTGCGAGAGGATTCCAACACGCGAGCACACGAGCGCACATATTACCCCTGGGCCTCGAGCACCCCTGTTGGAGTGCGATATCTGTCATTGTGTTGCAATAGCCAATCTTTGAAGGAAGTGTTGTTCAGTTGTGGTTTCCGGTTTGTCACTGAAAAATAAAGAGGAGTGGCACCTCGTCTGGTGAACAGAGAGCGCAAGTGAGTACGCTGCACTGAGCTAGAGGCAGCATGTCTCCGTGTGTATTTATTCTCCAGTAAGTTTGAGTGTACGAGGCAGACATGTCTACAACGGAAGGAGCAACCGGAGGAAGTTCCCGGGCAGCGAGAGGAGCTACCGCTGCAGAAGATTTAAAAACCCCGAATTGATGGTTGGCCCCCCCCCGGTCTGCGCGTGCATCCCTCCGTCACCACAACCCATCAGGTTCAGGTTCACACTGAGGCTGAAGGGTGGGGCGTTTGGTCAGAGCAGGGTGTTTAACCGCAGGGCGGGGTGTTTAGTTCTGGGTGTGGCATTTAGCTGCAGGGTGGGGTGTTTCGTTCAGGGCAGTGCGTTTAGTTCAGAGGGGGGCGTTTGGCTGCAGGGTGGGGCGTTTGGTTCAGTTCAGTGCGTATGGTTCTGAGTGGGGCATTTGACTAAAAGATGGGGCGTGGTCAGAGTGAGGCTTGCTGTCGGGGCAGAGGCGGGGCAGATCATAATAAACACGACATTCGCTGTGACGATGGCAGTAAACCACAGAAAACTTGACAGGAATCTGTGGTGTTACATAAACAAACACACCTCAGAGCCTGAAAAAACAAACCCGCTGTGAGAAAACAGCCACTTCTTGGAGCGTCCAGTTAAATGACGTACAAGTGATTGATTGATTTAACCATGTAAAAAATTCCCCTGCTGGGCAGGTTCATACCTTTACTAAAATCTGAGGTTATTTTATTTCTACTGATAGAAAATAAAGTATTTTACCATGAGAGAAAAATCTCTCACAGCCTCTCAATACATGTCTCTGTCTCTCTGCATTAATTTTAATATGTGTCCAGTAGATTTCAGGATATTTTCATGGTTGATAGTAAAAATAATGGAGCTTTAGACAGCAGCTTCCAGTGACGTCTGGGTCGTATCAAGTAATAAATACAGAAGAACCCTGTGTGTTAGACAAAGAACATTCTGCTTGAGAGAAGTTAACTTCTTTCACCTCCAAAAATATTCAGATTGCAAAATGATGCTGGTTTTTTTAATTAAGTTAATTGATTATTATTATTATTGGTAGTAGTAGTAGTAGTAGTAGTAGTAGTAGTAGTATATATATATATATATATATAGTGTTAAAATTGGTGCAAAATTTCTTGTAAATCTTTAAATGGCACTGTAATCTGGGATGTACTTTTCAGTCAAACTGAAAAATAAATCATTGTCTTGGATCCGTCGAGACGGGTTCCAGGACTACACCGCTCAGTAAATAACAACCAATATATGTCACCAGAACAACGCTTTGAGTCTCAGTTTATTGTCAGCTGTCTTTTTACAGTCAAACTTCCTGTTGGAACCAAGTCAGCTTATCAAACACCTACAGCTTAAAAAAACAAACTTAATTAAAAGAAATATTAAAGCAGCTGTTTCATCTGCAGGCATGAGTGACAGATCAACTATAGACATGAATGGAATAACATAAATCAAGACAATGGAAGCTTCTGATCAGAGATGATTAATGCCTCGGTGCAGTGAATCACTCACAGGGTGTTTCCAGAGAGCCAGAATGTGATTTCGCTTGGTAATATTCACTCTGCTGGAGTCTCATTGATTCTTAACCTGATCTGGAAACTAAAACATGATCTGAACCTTAAAAACCAGGCGCTCCATTGCTGTTGTCTCTATTAGACTGACGAGGGAAAGTTCAAAGTTCAAAATTTTCAGCCACCTTTAAAACTAAGATTCCAGATCATTTTAAGCTAATTAACAAACAATTAACTGAGCAAAATAGGACCAGAAACTAGACTTTAATTACAGCTAATTTACTGTGAATGTCTCAGATTACGGAGTCAGTTCAGGTCAGATTAACTTTGCCCTTAAATCAACATAATCTGAATAAACTGTGTATTTACATGAGTCTAAATTACGATTAACCCCTGTTTTGTAGTATTAATTTCTCATGATCTTCAACAATTAGGAAAAAACACATTAACAGTTCCTCAAACCAAAATTTGAAGGCAGGAAGACTAAAGATTAAATCCACCAACATCTCTCCAGCGTTTGTCTCCCAGTCTTTACTCCCAGTCTTCCTTCAGACGGTGTTGGACCTATCTGGCTGGAGACTGCACAACTCAGCGGTGGCTCCATTGGACAGCCAGAGCCCAGCGTGCAGGGGTTCGGTGAAGGTGGTCTGGACCCTGTGGAGGAGGGTCATGGTGTCGGAGATGCCGTAGAAGCACAAGACGCCAGCGCTGTGATCCAGGAACACGCCCACTCTGGGCGTCCACGTGGCCGTGATGGCCGTTTTCACCTCGTTGTGTCTGAACTCAAAGCAATCCAAAGCCCAGGACTTGTCGTTGAGTCCGAACACGCAGTCGCTGAAGATCCCGGCCCTGCCCATGCTTTTGTAAGCGACGGCGACCACAACGCCACTGCTGCTGCGCTCCACTTCCAGATAGCAGCGACCCGTGAGACTCTGTCTGCTCAGAACCTGCCAGGAATAATTGAAGCGGTTTGAGTGTTTGGGGTAGTCCTGCTCGCCGCTGAGGAAGGCCACCTTCCTGTTGCGGTTGGACAGGGACAGATGTGGGTTTGCAGTGTTGGGATCCAGTTCAATGGGGCAGGCGTACTGCAGGAAGTCTGCTCTGGTCTCCAGGTCAGCATTCGGACTCGGCATAGACGCCTTGGCTAAAGTCATGGACATCTTTGCGTACTCTTTCCCAAGTATCTCTTCAAGTTTCTCTCCGGCGTCCGACACTGAAACCATCAGCCTCTCGAAGTACTGCACGCGGCGGATGGTGATGGGGGGCGGGTCTTTGGGGAGACGGGCCAATGAAGGGTACTTTAGGAGGAAATATGTGGGATCTTCAATGGTGGATAACTTGTCCAACTCTGCGTCGGTCTCCGTGAGTGTGGAGATCTCCTGCTCCAGCTTCTCCCGAATCTTCTGGAATTGTCCCACTTCTGTCTGCTGTCGAGACCCAATCTTCTCCTTCATGTCGGAGAGTCTCTGGTGAAGCATCCGGATGTGTTTGGTGAAGGTCCTCTCGGTGTTCCTCAGTGCGTTCTCAGCAGAGCGACGGACGGAGTCCTCCTCCTGTTGCAACAGCGTCATGTTGCTCTGCTTCTTCCTGATCCTCTGCTGGATCTGCTGGCGGGTCAGCCGGAGCTCGTCCTGCTTCTCGGTCTGTTCTGCTGCCGCGGAGACCTTGTCGTGGCCTTTGTGAGCGTCCTTGGAGCAGAGGTAGCAGATGCAGCACTGATCTGTGCGACAGAACAGCTTCATGACCTCCTGGTGTCGAGGACAGATGCTCTGCTTCAGGTCTGTGAAGACGTCCACCAGCCTGTGAGCCCTCAGTGCAGGGACGGAGAGATGGTGCCGGAGGTGGTCCTGGCAGTACGAGACCAGGCACTGCATGCAGGACTTCACGGCTTTCTGCTTTCTGTCAGTGCAGAGGTCACAGGGAACCTCTCCGGGCTGGACGGAGGCTTCAGTGGGAACCTTTCTGGGTTGGACGGGAGCTTCCTGCTGTCCCATCCTCTTCAGCTCCTCCACCACACATGCTAACGTTCGCCTGTCCCCCAGTCCCGACCCCTCCACCAGCCGGTGTTTCATCAGTGAAG
>NC_043762.1:6231453-6451453 GCF_902148845.1 Salarias fasciatus
AAACTTGAGCTGACGCAGCTGAACTGTAACCTGCAGCAACTGAAACGCGAGCCGCCACAGCTGAAACAGGAGCTGCAGTAACCGAAACACAATTTGCTGCAACTGACACCTGAGTTGCCGCAGCTGAAACGTGAGACCCAGCGGAATCTCAAGCTGATGCAGCTGAACCGCAACCTGCCGCAGCTGAAGCAGGAGCTGCTGCAAGTGAAATGCAAGCTGCCGTAACTGAAGCATAATTTGATGCAACTGAAACTTGAGCTGCTGCAGCTGAAACAGAGGCTGCTGCAACTGAAACACAATTGAAATCCGACCTGCTGCAACCAAAAATCAAGCTGCCGCAACTGAAACACAATTTGCTGCAACTGAAAAACAAGCAGCCGCGACTGAAACGCAACTGAAACACGAGCTGCCACGACTGAAACACAATTTGCTGCAGCTGAAACTTGAGCCGCCACAGCTGAAACACAACCTGCCGCAACTGAAACACGAGCTACAGCAGCTGTAATGCCACTGATCCGTGAGCTGCTCTTCCTCCTCCAACACCCAGAGTTTACAGCATCGTCTTCTGCTAACATCCAGGTTATAGAGCATCGTCCTCCTCTAACTGATCCCACCACTCCTTCAGCCATTGTCTCCCTGGATGCGTCTTTTGTCTCCACTGACAGATGTGCGTTTTAAATGAATGAATGAATGAATGAATAGAGCAACTGAACGATCAGAGAGATGGACGGATGCATCGATGAAAGGATCAATAGATGGATAGATGGACAGTTTTTGCGTCTTTCTTCAAATCTCTTATTTCCACAGCTTGACACTAAAATCTCCATCTGTTCAGGCATTTAAAATCAATTTGAGTAAAACAAAGTATTTCTGCTCCTGCGCTCCGGCTCCAGTTTGGGCTCCGGGTCCAGCCGGACTCCAGTCCGGGCCCGTGCGGATCCGCTCCGGGCTTTGCGCTCCGCCCTCCCAGCCAGCTGCTGCAGAGCGGGCACCGGTGCGGCGCCTCTCCGCTCGTGCTGCCTCCAGTCCGGCTGCAGCTCCGCCGTCTGCTCGCTGTGTGGATGAAGAGCGGAGACCCGACGCGACCGGCCCGCATCCAGATCCAGGTCCCGATCCCGCTCCCGAACCGAACCCCGACCCGTCCTCACCCCGCCGCGTCCGCGTGCACACCCGCAGACGCACACGCACGCACGCACGCACGGAGTTGGATTTTTGGGGGGCGCATCGCTCTCCTTGAAGTGATCCTCCTTCCTCCTGCGGTCCGTCGGTGGGAAGGAGCCCGGCGGGAGGAGGCGCGGACCTGAAGCGATCGGCATGGAGCTCTCGGCCCGGTCCGGCACGCGCCGGCTGCCAGACGCGCGCGGATCCGCCGCTGGAGAGCCGCTGTGAGGGAAGAAGTGGAGCCGAGCCGAGCCGCGCCGCGCCGTGCACGGCTTTGTGTGAGTTTGCGGGGCCTCTTTTTGAAAAGCGGAGCCTCGAGGAGCTCCCAGGACCACAGGACCCCCCCCCTCAAGACCCCCCTCCGCTGCCAGGGATCCGGACCGTGGCGCGCCGCGGTGAGTAGCCCCTCACACGCAGAGGTGTTCCGGATCGATCCCGGGCCCCCGGGCCCCCGGCCCACCCCCCCCCCGCGGCCCCGGCCAGCACTTTGGAAGTGCTGGATGAGCCTGGAGGTTCCTCCACAGCTCCTCCGGCTCCCGGCGGAGGGGGGCGTCAGGGGGGGGGTCCTGCAGGCTTCTTCAAATGTGACAAAGGAGCCCCCTCGGAGTTTGATTTGTAAGATATTCATGATAATCGGTGTGTTAAAGCAGAGCACACACACACACACACACACACACACACACACACACACACACACACACACACACACACACACACGCACGCACGCACAGATCTCCACCCACAGGAGCTGCCAGTTGGATGTCAGTTACTGTCTCCATTTACTTCTCTCCGTTCTGCGGCTATAAAATAAGATCATTTCACAGAGCATGTATAATTCACAGAGCCGAGGCAGCCATGTGTGATGATGGGACACACACACACACACACACACACACACACACATACACACACTCAGAGTTTTACAGGCTGGAGGAGCCATATCTGATTCTCACGTGAAGCTCTTAGATGCTCTCACACAGACACAGACACACAGACACACACACAGACACACACACACACACACACAGGGTCTGGATGTTGCTTCTCAGCCGGTGTGTGTGTATGTGTGTGTGTGTGTGTGTGTTCAGGATGCTGCCGTGGCGTTATATAAGTCTTATAGGTAGAAGTTGGGGACCGGAGCTTATATAAGCGGCGCGCCGGGTATGGACGACTTCTTCACTTCGTATCTTTCGGGGTCGTTATATAAGAACGACTCGGGACCTGTGGAGGTGTGTATGTGTGTGTGTGTGTGTGTGTGTGGGGGGGGGGGTCAGAGGTCACCTCGGCCCCAACCGGACCTCGTGCAAGCGACTCCATCGCCACGTTTTCGAAGCGTTTGGTTTCCTCCCGTTGTTCTGGATTCCAGGAGTTTCTGAAGAATTGGAGCCTAAATTTACATTCATTTGAATATTTTCTGCAATATTTTTGATTTTTCTGTCAGTAAAAATGACATTTAGCGTTTTTTTTCCCCAGTTAATTTGATGTGGCTCTGTGGTTCTGAGAGCTGGGTTCCGTTTGGAGGCCGTGGAGCCGACCGTCCCTGAACGCACCGCGGATTCACCTCTCAGCTCTTTGTGTTTCCTGGAGCATTGTGGGTCACAGCAGACGATTTGTGTAAACTGGTTGGTCTGAGACGTGGAGACGAAGCTGTGGAGCAGAAAACGGCTCATTAACGTCACTTCAGGACTGAAATCCCACATTTCTCTTCATCACATCAAGCTTGAATCGCATTAAAAAAAAAAAAACCCTCGATCTTTCCTACTGGTTTATGGTGTAAAATTCTAATAATTCATGGCCTCATGGTCACATTTTTAAATATTTTTGGGTGTAAATGAGTGTGAAACGAGCCCAAACGGCTCCGGTTAATTCATCCCTCATTTCATTTCTTCTTTTCTGATTTTTAAAAAAAATATTTTGAAGGAATTTAAGAGTAAAAAGAGCTAAAAAATGAGTGACGTGTGTCTCCAGCAGACGAAAAAAAAGGACATTTTGGCTCGTTTTTCAGGTTATTTGAAGCTTTCCGAGCCCAGTTTCTGTAAATCGAGTCAAACCAGTATGTTTTTTTGTTTGGATATTGGGGTTTTTTTTTTTTTTTTTTTTTCCAGTTTGATGGCTTCCTTTTAGCATTTTGGGACATTTTAGAGGAATTAGCGGTGATGAGAGGGCTGAGTTTCCACCGCGTTAAAACCATTAAAACCGAAAATGATCAATCAGTGAGATGAGAAAGTGTTTTTATCAGCTGCTGCTTTAAAAACAAAAAAAAAAAACAAAAAAACAAACCCTAAAATAAGAGGTGTGAGGCTGTCCTGCTTCCTGCCACCGGCAGCTTTTTTCTTTTTCTCTTTAGAGAATTTCATGTATAATGGATCAATCTTCATGTTTTTGCAGAAATGTTCCATTAAAACTGAAATATTTCCCCCGTGAGCGAACCAAATTAAAGGATCTGAATGTGAAACAGCTCAAGATATTTGGAATATTTTAGGATTTTAAGATCCACTCTTTTCTTTTTTTAAATCGCCTAATTTGTATTTTCTGCAGTTTTGTGTGATTTCTGTCTCTGAGACGACATTAAATGAGCCCGTCTTCACATTTTCCCTGGATTTTTGTTCGGAAACTGCTGCATTTCGTGTTTATCCTGCAGTTTTTGGATTGTTTCTGTCATCTGGACGACAATAGATGAGCCCGTCTTTAAATTTTATATGAGTTCAGGATATTTCAGAGGAAAATGGCTGCATCTTTTTTTTTTTTTTTTTTGTGGATTTGTGTTCTGAACTACATCAGAGGAGCCCATCTTCACGTTCTGTGGTTTTATCAGGAGAAAATGCTGCAGTTTTTCAATTCCCTGCAGTTCTTGTGTTATTCCTGTATTGTGGATGATATTAGATGAACCTGCCTTCACAATTTGTTCTTATAAATTCACCTAAAAATTTCCTTGCGTTAATTTGTATTTTCTGGGATTTCTGTGTCCCAGACGAGATTAAATGAGCCCGTCTTCACATTTTCTCTTGTATTTTTGGGCCGAAATTGTTGCATTTTTTGGGATTTCCTGCAGGTTTTGGGTTATTTCTGCATTCTGGATGATATTAGATGCGCCTCTCTTCACATTTTCTCTGATTTTAAGTATATTTCAGGGGAGAAATTCCTGCATTTTTTTGGCATCTGGATCAGTTTCTGTGGATTTCTGTGTCCCAGACAACATTAATTGAGCCTGTCTTCATTTCCTCTGGTTTCATAAAGAGAAAATGCTGCAGTTTTTGTTAATCCCTGTCTTAGATGATCTTAGATGCGCCTCTCGTCACATTTTGTCTGATTTCGGTATTTTTTTTTTTTTTTAGAGCAGAAATTGCTGCATTTTTGGTGGATTTCCACGAGTTGAGGCCGTCTTCCCGGCTCCCGCGGTCTGGTGGGGAGAAGCGAGGACGTCTGTCAGAGAGACGAGTCCCGTCCAGCAGAAGGAGGTCCTCCCGAGAGCCAAACCATGTGACATTTTCAGGGTTTCAGAGCTTCGCTTTGACTCATTTCCTCATGTGTTACAGCTCAGGCTACTGTGTGTGTGTGTGTGTGTGTGTGTGTGTGTGTGGATAAAAAGCCTGAATGGCTCCTCGGCGGAGCAGATAAAGCAGACTCGGGGTGTCCGTGTGAACGTGTGCAGACAGAGAAACAATCAGAGTGTTAAATCCGCCGGTGGGAGACGAGGAACCGAGAGGAACCGTGAAGAACGGCGAGGAGCGGCGGCCGCGTCGGGAAAAATATCAGCATGTGGGAAACAAAGAGGAAAAAGAAGAAAGGCGGGGGAGAAAAAAACATGGTGTTACTTCTGGAAACAAGTGGCGGGACGGGGAATGAGGAGGGTGGAGGAGGGGTGGTGGTGGTGGTGGTGGTTGGGGGGGGGACACAAATGGTCTGCCCCCCCCCCCCCCCTTCGCTCGGGCCCATTTGTCCGCCCTGTCTTGTGAGGAAGTGCCATCTCATCTCACGCGGCTCGGAGGCCGGCGTGAATTCTAGCGGCTTTTCGGAACGGATGATTTCCATATCAAAGTGTCTGCATTTCAATGGGGGCCAGTCCAGCGAGTAGCCACCCCCCCCCTCCTCCTCCCCCTCCCTTTCCCCGGGGAGAAGGGGGGGGGCTCCTGACAGGACCGACCGGTCTCCGCTCTGCAGAACCGGGGAAGAGGTTTACACAAATGAAGTTCGACGCCATCTGAGAGACACACAAGATTTTAAATCGGCTCACTGTGAGAGCTGCATGCTAACGCTACGTTAGCTAGCTCTATGCTAACGCTACGTTAGCTAGCTCTATGCTCACGCGTCGGGAGCTAGCTACATGCTAACGCTTCAGAGCCGGTTCCGCGCTGCTGCCGTGTGAGCTAGCTACAGAGCTAGCTACAGACTGACGCCGCAGTTCTTCTCCAGTTCTCTGTGGCTTCGTGGGAGAAGCAAATTGTTGCAGGTTTGATTCCCCAGTTCCCCAGCATACACGTCAAAGTGTCATTGAGCAAGACACCCAACACCAAACTGCTCCCCGTGGTGTGTCAAAGAGTGTGTGTGTGTGTGTGTGTGAGAGGCAGTGTTTTACACCACGACGTTTCAGCTGAGAGTGGAAAAACATTCGTTGTGTTTTTATGGCAGTTCGTCCGACGTCGACGCTCAGAGCAGCTGAAAACACAAGTTTTAAAAAATGCTTCGAACAAATGAGGAAAACGTTGGTTTTCTGGAACTCTGCTCCTGGTCCCGGTCCAGATTCTCCTGGTCCTGGTCCCAGTCCACGTTCCCCTGCTCTTTTTGTTGAGCTACTTTTAAACGTCTCTCCGACGTCAAAACCAGTCAGTTTTAGACCTTTTTCTTTTCGGTTTGAGGAGTTTCGGACTGGTTTACTTGTGGTTTTGAGCTGGTTTTACCCTCGGTTAGGACTCCTATATGTTGACACACTTTAGCCTCACATTCCAGTGACTTTAACATTAAGAGTGGTTTTCTTCTGGTTTGGGTCTTACATATATTTAAGCTGATGGTTGTAGAGTTTTCCACAGTTTTCGATGCTGTTTCAGATGAAATCAGACGTTGACGAGCCATTCAGCTACTTTCCTTCGTCTGACAGGAACTAAGCGGAGAAGCGGCGGATCGTCCGTGAGGTTCCTCCTCGTCTCGTGTTTGTTCTTTGAGCTTTGAGGCAGACAGAAGTCGGAGAACGCTGGAGAACTTGTGAAACCCGGATCATTAAATGTGTCTGCGCTGTAATTCCTGGCCGCGAGGCGCCTCGCCGTGTCTGATTGTTTTTCCAGGCAGAGATAATATTTATTTCCAGTTGTGTGCAGCTGTTGTTTGTCGGAGGAAGAATGCGAAGCGAGACGCTTTATTTTGATGGATCTTCCTGGACGGAGCGTCGTGTGGGCGGGAGGAGCGCTGGAAGGAGATGAGAAGAAAGGGCAGCAGGTCGGAGGGTTCTGCCTCAGATCGGCCGGGAAATGTCACCGGAGGCTCGCCGGGGGGGCAGAACTCCTCCTGGGGGGGGGGCGGGACGCCGACAGACCTGCTCCAGAGGGGCGAAAGAGGCAGAACGCCGAGTCTGGATTCACTCCGGTTCCATTCTGGACTGAATCTGGATCTTTTTGATGTCTGGTGGATCTAAATCTGGAGTGGGCTTAAACTGGTCTTGAACTGGTTTTGACCTGTTTTTTGGGGGCATCAGCCTGTTGGAGACTGATTTTCAACACGTTCACACTGGTTTCAACTTGGTTCTGGACTGAAAGACGTGTGACGTCCTGGAGAACAGACTGGTCTTTGTTCTTTAAACCAGTTCTAAATCTGGTTTGTAAACTCAGGGCCCTTTCACACCAGCCCTGTAAAATCTGGATTTTAGACCAAATCAGGACTTTCTGGATGTTTGAACGCTCCCCTGAACTCAGGTCAGGATCTTTCAGGCGAACCCTGGAGCCCCAGGATCGGCCAGTCTCGATCCGGATCCAGCAATCCAACCTCTTCAGTGGGAGGGCGTCATGTGGAGCTCAATGCAGTTGAAAAGCAGAATTAGGAACTCCATTAGTACGAGTCAGAAGACGCAGACGCACGAAGAAAGAGTTAGAAACTGTCTGGAGGTCAGAGGTCAGACATGGAGCGGTGAGGAAGAGCAGGCGCTCGCTGACAGATGGTTAAAAGACTAGAGATCATGATCATCACGTCAATCTACGTTTATCAGTTTGGGTTACAGTCCAGGGTCTGGAGGACCGCGGGGCTTTGGGGCTTTGGGGCTTTGGGGAAGGCAGGAAGTAGCGCGTTGTTCCGGGGGTGGAGGTGGTGGGTTTGGGGGGGTGGATGAGGGGGGCTGGTGGTGGGGTTGACGAGCAGCGGCTCACCTGCCGTCTTCACTCAGGCCGCCGCTCTGACAGCTGTCTAGCTCAGTTCCTGCTTCGGCTGCGTGAGAAGAACCCGGACTAACGGAGCTGGTTTTATTGATCCTTCTGGTCCTACAGGATCCCAACGACCCCGTGACCCCAACCGTCCCCGAAAACGGCTTCCTGCTGCGCAGAGTCACCAGATACTGTCAGGTGTCACGTTGAACCCAGCAGAGATGATCGTTTGTGGCTCAGGTTCAAGATCCGAGCAGGACTTCGATTCAGCATTATCGTTAGAAACAGATCCGGAGAGTTCAGAACGCAGAACCAGAACCCCGTGTTTGGATCCAGTTCGACTGAACAAAAGGACTTAAAGGTCTCAACAGCAGGAGGGTCAGGGTTCAGGATCAGAGTAAGGGTTTAGGGTACTCAGTTCAGGGTTTAGGGTTAGCGGTTTGGATTTAGGGTTCCATTTGTTGAGTTTAGGGTCTTAGATTAAGTGTTGAAAGTTTCAGGTTCTTGGTTCAGATTCAGGGTTAAGAGTTTTGGTTTCAAGGTTTAGGGTTTTGGTTCAGGGTTTTTGGCTCTAGTCTTGGATTTCAAGGTTGAGGTTCAATTTTAGGTTCAGGCTTCAGGGTTCTAGTTTTGGATTCAGGGTTCTCATTGGGAGAAAAATGTTCGAAGCCTTCATATTTGTCCCAAAAGGAGGCGTTCAGGTTCAGGACTGAGTTTAGAAAAAATACCGACAGAGAAAATTTCATATGAGGTTGCATCTCTCGATAAAGTTGATTCTCATGTGAAGCAACAGATCATCTTCATGAAGTTTTTCTGAATTTTCTCTGTTTCATTTATCTATTTTCTGTATTATTTTCATTTTCCATGCATCCATTCACTTTCAAATTTGTTAAAATAAAGGAAACAAAAACAATGTTTTCTATAATTGAAACATACCAAAACTACACCACTATAAATTCTAAACAATCAAAAAGGAGGAGGAGGAGGAGTTAAACAAATAAAGACACTGATTTGAGCGTCAGTGAGACACGCTGAGTTTTATTTCACCTCGAGGTCTAAAACTTGTGGAGTTTTTGTCGTCATTTGTTTACAGAACTCCGAGTTACATTCACTGAGCCTGGTACCTGAACGCCTCGCAAAGCTTCGTTCATTTTACATTCATAATTGTGTCTGTGTGTATGTGTGTGTTTGTGTGTGTGTCACCATTCTGACTCAGGCAGTAGAGCTGTTCCTCCTATTTGTCACATTTAAAGGATGTTGTTCCCGGATGGTTTCCACTCTTGCTTTCCGCCTGTTGGCTGCATTTCTCTCCTGGATGTTGTCGTTTGAAAGCAGATCTTTACCACGAGTCTGGAACAAACCGATTCTGCACATTTTAACTCAATTTTGTGGCATTTGCAGGATTTTCTGATTGATTTGTTTGAATTTGCCTCATCAGACGTTCCCTCTGATGACTGAATGCTGCCTCTGTCTCTGGAGTAAATGTTTGAGATTCTACAGGTTTCATTTGATCGTCTGAGGAGTCTCTGTACCTTGACGCGTTGTCACGCTGTTGTGAAGGTATGTGGAGCCGCTTCCTCTCATAAATGGTGTGAAGCTGGTTTGCTGCTGAAGCCGCTCTCCGTGCCTGCACGGCTCCTCTCCTGTTGGTGACTTATTGTGTTCCCAACAATGGCTGCGTGGTGAGGCTTTGTGTGGGAGGAGAGGGCAGCGGCAGCGATGGCAACTGTGGGAAGTTTGTCGAGTCAAGAGAAAAGTGTGAGCGGAGTGGAAGTCACGCTGCGGTGTGCCGAGCCTGCTGGATTTATTCAGGAGCTGCTGCAGAGGGAGGCGTGCCATCGGGTCTTCTGAGGAGAGTTTACCGAGAGACGCTGGAAATCAGCGACGCCCAACCTGATGTGTACAGACAGTACCCACAGTAAACCCCCATGAGCCCCGCACCTCCTCTCCATGAGCCTCACACGACCTCCCGATGAGCTCTATACAAGTCGTCACCGAGTCCCGACGGGCCCGGTATGGGTCTCCGACAAGTTCCCCCAAAGAGCTTGATACAATTAGCTGGCGAGCTCAATACGAGCCCCTGACGAGTCCTCGATGAGACCCCAGACGAGCCCGGTGAGTCCTCGACGAGCTCCTGAATGGGATGAATGGATTAAATCACTGATTGAATCACTGATGGATGGATGGACTTCTGGATAAACGCATGAAGGGACGGACGTATGGATGACTGGAAAAATGGACGTCTCGAATTTGGTACAAAAAAGGAAGACATAAAAGCCAAGCCGTTCCGAAAAGCAAACCTGTTAATGCTAATTCACACGCTGAAAATACAAGAAACACTGCTTTTAGTCAAGCGTCGGCGCGCCAACTCGGTGTACAAAGTGCAGCTTCCCGTTCTGAATTGTCCTTGAACGTCACTCCAGAATGTGAGACGTCTGACACTCTAAACTGTCCTCGAACGCCTCTCAGACCGCGTTCTCACTGCTAATGCTAAACAATAGCGAAACCCGATGGCGCTTGTGCACAGCATCGTGGCGTTTAACCACGTAACAACAGGAGCCGCGGGTGTACTTTCAGCACCGAGGCGTCATTGTTTCCATGTTTTAGAGCTGGAGCCACGACGCAGTTTCCTGTGAGCATTTTTCTCCGTTTATCACAGAATGAGGACGATCGCACACACTGCCTTTAGCTTTTCTTAAGAGCAGATGGCCCATGTTTAGAATTGTCCTTGAACGCCTCTCAGACGATGCACTCACTCCTAAACAAGCTGCTGCTAAACAAATTGCTAACGCTAATTGACACTGAAGCACTGTAAATATTCCCGGCGGAGGCTTTTTCTCTACTTTTAAACCGACTGGAAGCTGCTCGTCGGCGTGAGGACTGCAGTTATTTTACCGGGTTTTTCTGACAGATGTTACGAACTGTCCTCGAACGCCTCTCCAGAATGATTGATGGCATACACTCTGAATGGTCCTTGAACGCCTCTCAGACGAAGCATTCACTCCTGCCGCTACCAAACAAGCTGCTAATGCTAATTGACCCAGAAGCTGTAAAGAGCTTTTAATTTCATGCGCAGGCAGACACAGTTCCTGCTGCTTGTATAAAACACCTCGTTGTTGAGCTTTATAACCTTTTAACATCCCATTCTAAGAAAAAAAAAAAAACCTATTGTTGGGTCAGATGCTGATTTAAACTCTCAAATTCTCAAAATGAAGCAGATTTCAGTGGTCGTCTGTGAGCAAGACTCCAGAATTACGCATAACGGATGTGCTGAATTGTCCTTGAACGTCTCACAGATGGTGGCCTCCCTGCTCGTGCTAAAAGACACTGAATTAATGTGAAAATTCTCCATGGAGGTTTTTCTGTGAGAAAATACTGAGAATGACCAAACAAAATGGATTCATAGGAAAATAAAACTCCACTTCGAATGCTGTTATCGAATCTGCTCTCGCTCAAGTCTCAGATTTTGTATGTTCAGATAAAGTAAATTTAAAGTCTTTCTATTTTTATGTTGTATGCTCGCTGCTAGCTTTTCTGTAACAGCAGTGCAATATGAACATGAAAACCCTGAATATGTAAATTAAGTGAATTTTAAATTATTGCTTGTTGCTGGTATTTGCAAACGATTTCAGTGTATTAAATGAAGACGAATACATCAACAAATGCCCTTTGTAAATTTAACTTGTTCGTCTGTGTTAGCTGCTATCATTTCTTAATTAACCAAAGGTGAGACATTATTTGAATTGACGAGTGTCTGATGGACGAGCTTCTGGTGCTAAGTGTCTGTTAGTGTTGAGTCCTTTAGCTCGTGCGAGCTGCTAGCTACCTTGTGTTTTCTTTCCATTACATGTTGTATGTAAATGTTTCGGTGTGCCCTTGAACGCCTCACCGGGATCATCACAGTAACGAACGAGGACTTCGAGATGTCCTTGAATGCCTCACGGTGAATGACCTTCTAAGGTTAAATGATGTCGACGTTGATGTCGCTGCTGTATGCCGATGACGCCACGTTATGAAACATCCATCCATCCATTACCTTGGTCCTTCTCAGGGTCGGGGGGGGGGGGGGGGGGGGGGGGGGGGGCCTGGAGCCAATCCCAGCTGCTGTGGACGAGGGATTGACAAGGGCAAGCGCGAGGGTGAGGGTGGGGTCCACCCTGGAAAAGGTCGCCAGTCTGTCGCAAGCTAACTCATATAGACTAACAACCACTCTCTCTTAGGAGCAGTTCAGAGCTAATTATCGTCACACACATGTTTTGCACCGTGGGAGGAAGCCGGAGTGTCTAGAGGGAATCCTCAGACACATGGAGAGAACATGCAAACTGCACACAGAAAGGCCCCAGGCCCCCCACTGGTATTTGAACCCAGGACCTTCTTGCTGTGAGGCAAGAGCGCTAATCAATGTTTGTGTTAGCTGCTAGCTACTCCTTAAACACGCGACATGTTATCTGCATATGCACGATCTGCGGGATCAGCAGAATCACAGATGACGGACGGTCTGAACTGTCCTTGAACGCCTCTCAGAGCCTCCAGGAGAATTCATTGCTGTGTGTAAACGCCGCTGCTCGGCCGGGTGTGTGTGAGGCGTCTCCGCCGCCGTTGCCGAGTGATGGATGTGTCTTCAGGCTCCATCTATCAGGAGATTAGTGTTGACCTGCGGTCTGCCCGCCGCCGCCGCCGCCGCCGCCGCCACTCGCTGCATCAGCACCGGGGGATTCTGGGAGTCTCCGCCACTCGCTGATAGCGTTCTTTATTTGGTCCCGTCGCCCCGGAGGTCAGAGGTCAGAGGAAGAGTGCAGATTAAAGGCGTACGGTGTCGTGTCGGCACGAGGAGCAGCTGACGGCTCGTCCGTCTTCCACTTCCTCAGTAATACTTCATCACCCTGGAAATCAGAGGTCGAGGAGTCCAAAACAGACTGTTTTAATGCTGATAGACATTCAGTGAGTTTAAATGATGAAGAAAACTAAACATCATCAAACCTTTATTGTTTAAAGTCAGCTTGACTTTTAACTTTTGTTTCACACTGGAGCAGATAGTTTTATATTTATTATTGTATTGCAGACGTTTTCTCTTTTTTCAGGGAAAATCCAGTTTTTCTCACTTCATTTTGCGTTTGTGGGATTGGTACGAGCAAATGCCAAAACATTCCAGATGCACAACATCTGTCATCCCCCTCGTGTGTAACGCCCATTTTGCGGCGTCTGGTGTAAAATGGGGGTTCGATGCCGCTGCAGTTGTTGACCATGTCTTCTTTCACTGAGCAGGTACACACTCCTCATTCTTCTCTGAGTGAGCGAACCGCGGCGCCTCGGCCTGACGGACAGCTCCGGTTCCTCTGTCGAGTGTTTTCACGTGAGCGGCGGAGGAACGGCGCGTCCGGCGCTCAGCGCATTAAAGAGAGGAATGAAATATGACACCCGGGGTCCGCCTGGCTGCAGGAAGCCCCAGTGAAACACTCCACGGTGTGTGTGTGTGTGTGTGTGTGTGTGTGTGTTGTAGAGCTGCTGTCTGTCAGTGCTCACACTGCTAACTAGCGGTCCAGGTTCTCCTCAGTTAGTCTTTCAGGTTCTCGTCCGTTAGCGGTCCAGGTTCTTCTGCGTTAGCGGTCCAGGTTCTCCTGGTTCAGGAGTGGCGGTGGAGCCTCTGGTTAAAGAGAATCTATTTCCTTGCTGCCCGGCGAGCTAACACAACGTGTCGGCGCGGGCGGCCATCTTGCTCCGTGCACGGCGACCGGGGAGCAGCTCCCAGCTTTCGTTTCTCCGCCTGCCACCGCTGACATTGTCGATGTTCCCTCCATCACGGAGCGATGAATTATCCTGTAAAATCCCCCAAAATGTGTGTAATCCGTTTTAGCATCGCGGCACGCCGACGGAGGGACGCGGCGCCGCGCAGACGTCAGAATAGAAGAAAAAAAAAAAAAAAAGCCATGTAGAAAATTCATCCGAGGCCGTTTCCTGGGCTGATTTCCTGCCTTTCAAAAGCCTCCTTCACACTGTGTGTGTGTGTGTGTGTGTGTGTGGGGCGCTCGCTCGCTCGCTGTTGATCAGCCAACCAAATCAGATCTTGATATTTGAAGAGTGGAGTTGTGATTGCTAATCACTCCACTGCTGAGTTTTAATTAGGAGACTCATAAGCATTCTGTCAGTTCTCAGCAGAGCATATTCAAGCATCAGATGTACTTAAGAGAACAAATAATTACTTTTCTTTGTTGTTAAGGAGACGAAAAACAAGCTCAGGTTCCTCTCTCTCTCTCTCTCTCTCGGATGAAGGAGTGTTTTATTCTGCGCTTCGATTTAAAGCAGCTCTCAGCATCTGATCGTGACCTTCCTCACAGATTAGGCCGGTTTGTTTATGAGCACATTCTCTCTCTGCGTCCTGAAACCAGAATCTAAAGCTCACAGACTCTGCAGTAATTGATGCGTTCAACGTTTAAAAAAGCTTCTCGTAGACCTGAGAGTCTGGATTTGTGGAGTGTTTTTCTGTTTTTAGTGTTTTTCTAGCAGATTGAAGTCGTCTGCAGAGAGAGCTTGGCCTGTTTCGCTGTAGCCGGTCCGAGCAGCAGGTTCAGCAGAGTCCTGCTGGATTTCGGGTCTCAGGTGTTGAACGGTGTTTCTCTTTGAGGACCTTTTAATTACAGCAGAGCTGGAAGCCATCGATCTGGGCTCAGAGGGATTTCACTGTCCTGACACACACACACACACACACACACACACACACACACACAGACCCGTTAGCGTGTTGGTGGATCTCGCCGCCGCCTGGCGTGTCGTCCTCCCCGCTGCCTCCACGTTGTCACCCAGCAGCGTTAAAGTTTGATAGGGCCGTTAGATAATGCTCCCCGTGAGGATGAATTATTGATGCTCTTGTTGGTTCCAGTGGAACGTCCGGAGCTTTTAGCGCGCTGAGCTGCTGCGGTTCCTCGGCCGTAACTAAGGGACACCGCACCAACGCCCGGACCAACCAGGAAGTGAAAGAAGAGAGCTACAGCTTTTCAAGGCTGGAGGCAGGGGTTTATGTTTGGAGGTTTGGATGGGAACGCACAAACACAACCACAACAACAACAACCACAGCCACAGCAACAACCAGAACAACAACGCTTCTTCTGTCTGCACTGCTCCCAGCCGCACCTTTATCTTTTCATCAGAGAGACTGAGGCGCCAAGCGGGCCGGCTTTCTGATTGGGGAAATAAAGTAGGAGCCGCTATGGGTCATTGTCACAATGCATCATGGGTATTACTGTGCTCAGTTCTCTGCTGTTTCGTCTGATTTCGCGTCAGTTTTGTGAACTCAGGACGATTGAAATCCGTCTGGCGGACGTCTGTCAGCAGATTCTCTCGGAGTTTCCTGCACTTTGAGTGTTCTGGTGTCCGATCAGTCTGAGACGGTTTGAACGGCGTTCCTGAGTCCGGTGGAGGTTGAGCCGACCTTTGACCCCGACTGATGGACTGCGGACAGAAATCCGCCGTTGGCTGCTGATTGTTGGCCTGCCCGTGCACGCCCGTGCACGTCAGCAGCTGTCCTGCTTCTCTCTCTCGTCTTTGTTCACGTTGGCCGGAACGGCCGCCGTTTGCATCACAATGGAACCGGCAGAACCCGCCGCTAGCACGCCGCCATTAGCATGCTACCATTAGCATCCAGCCTCTCTCCCCCAACCCGCTCCACACCAACGCATCGTTTTCACGTTTCTGTCTCAGAGAAGTTCCGTATTCATACAACAACACTCGATGTCTCCGTTTCCATGGAAACAGCAGAAGCACTGGAATCGGTGAAGCTCTCCTGTTGGTCCACAAGGTGGTGCTGCAGAGAACAATACACTCTCATCATTGACCATACAGAACACATCAATAAAAATATCTGGCTTCGTGGTGCACAGCTGAAGAAAAGCCCCTCGACGGCTGTCAAAAGACGGCATCTCTTAATCGAAATGAATCACAGAACTCCCACAGTAGATCATGATTAATCGTGTTTTGAAATGCATGTTTAAAATTCTGTTGTTTTGCATTCCGAAGGAGTAAATCCCATAGTGTAAAATATCAATCAGTGGAGATTGGTTAACATCAGACTAATTATTGAAATAAGTCTGATTTCCTCAAAGCATCGAAACACCCAAAAATCCAAATATGTGGACTTTAATGGCAACATCATTGCATGATCATATTGGCATATATTAACATATCAATGTTCCTTGGTGTCACGATATATCAATATATCTTGATTTCATTATATATTGTGAGATTTGATATGTTAACTTCAACAATAGAAATAGAGATAACATAAGTTTCAGTCTGTGTACATCATCAGATATTGATCGTTCATCAATGGATCATTCATCGGATGATTTCATCGGGTCATATTGATCGTTCATCAGATGGTATTGGTCTTTCAGAGGACATATTGAGTCCAAGTTGTTTGACTGAAACTAGTTCTTCTCTGTTCCCTGAATAGCTCAATAAAGTCTTGGTCACCTGACCCTAAGAGAGATATTTTCGTCTTGTCTTTGGACCTGCAGCCGTCCGTCTCGTCAGGATGAAAACATGACGCTGTTTACGGCTTCACCGAGGGTGAGGGGGGGGGGGGTTGGGGGTGCGGTCGTTACTTTTTAAAATAAATCACCCCGAGACGGCCTCGGCAAAAAATAGGAACGAGAGCAAGAAAGCAATTATGTCGAGAGAAAGAGGAACTGGGAGTCTGAGCAGATCCCGCTGGAAGAGCCAGCGCCGGGGTTTCAGGAACAGACAGAGTGGGAGGACAAATGAAGACAAGCCAGAGTCTGAACCCAAAACACGGCGAGGAAGCGTCCAGACCCGAGAGTCCCCCTGAGAACACCGATCTGCCAGAGGACGGCTCTAATCGCAACAATCAGCCTTTAAACAGTCCAGGATCATAAGACACTGATAACAAACCGTCATCAGTTCATCAATCACCTCATCAATCACCGCCTCTTCCAAATCAAAGAGAGAGCAGTGATCAGTCGGTTCCACCGGAGATCATTCAGCACATTGAATCATGTTCATGTTGATCAACATTAGACCACAGAACCGGATCGGGGAACCGTTAACTGTCCTGATACCGCTTCTGATTTCTACAGTGTTTCCTGAGAACCAAAACATTTCAGCTCCTTCATTTACTGCTTTGAAGTCACTTTTACAGTCAGAAGAATCTTCACTCAGAACTGGTATAATCATTATAACTGGTTCTGGTCTAAGTCTCCTGTCTTCCAGCCGTCTCCTCGTCCCTCCCTCCCTCTCCCGTCTCCTCGTCCCTCTGCTCTCGTTGTCTTTGACCGCCGCAGCAGGCGCCGTCTCCTCCACCTGCCCGCCGTCAAGCAGCAGACTCCCACTCCGAGCTGCTAACTAATAATGAAGCGTTTAGCAGCTTAAGAGCCACATATTTCCCAGAGGAGCTCGGTGTTGCTGCACGCCGGCCGGAGAGGAGCGGCGCTCAATCATAATGTCGGCGTGGAGCCGCCGCCTGTGTAATTAGACGGTTGTTTGCTAACAGATTAGCTAAGGAAAAAAAAAACGGCGGGTGATAATATGTCATTGTTGTGTTTACGGCTTTATCTTCTGCAGCTAATCCTCAAATCAAAGGGAACTTCATGGATCCGAGCGAGCGCTTGATGCTAACCGGCGCCGTGCACCGACGGTCGCCGGTTCAATACCCACCGAAGGCAAACAGTCGCGCAGATGCAGCACACTGTAAAACATGACCGGACTTCTGCAGCAAAAAATCAACATTAGACGCAGCAGAGCGTCACTGTGGAGGAAGACTCTTTGATTTGGATTCCTTTAAGAATCGCGGGAGGAAAAAAAAAATCACTTTTCTCACAGCTGAAGCTTTTTACTGGATTAAACTGAGCAGTGTTATGGTGTCTCTGGTCAAATCATGAATTTCAGACGGGATTAAGACCTGGTTTTATACTGGATGTTGACCAGGGTTTGGACTGGATTTAGACTTGGTTGAGTCTAATGCACAATTCTACCGTGCAGTTTCACTGTCTCTCTGGTCGACTCAGTGAATGTGAAACGTGGGTATATTGGTGTACTCCAGGTGTCGCTGGTCTCAGGGTGTGGATGGTCTCAGGGTGTCGGTGGTCTCAGGGTTTTGGTGGTCTCAGGGTGTCATGGTCACAGAGTGTGGATGGTCTAAGGGTGTCGTTGGAACCAGGGTTTTGGTGGTCTCAGGGTGTCGGTGGACTCAGAAAGCCTTTCCTTGGAGTTCCGTCCTGCTGGTTCTACTGAGGGATAGACCGATATGGATTTTTTTAGGGCCCATGCCGATACCGGTTTTTTTCCCATCACACTTATCCGATGGCCGATTATGGACTGACGATTTTCTTGAGCCGATATTTGGGGCCAATGCTGCTTTTGGTCCCTAAATTTACATCAAAAAGTGACACAATGATAACAAATATTACAGGTCTCAAGCTTAAAATAAGAAATATTTATTGAACAGTAAAAAAAATAAAACAGCTTTGTTCAACTTTACGCAACATACTTTAAAATGAACAAAAAGTGTTTGGTGCTTTTAACCTAGCATGTGCACTGCAGGGTCTTCTGGCAACACAGAGCTGCCCGTGGATGCCTGTCTGTAAATCATGCCAGGAAAAAAATAAATCTGCGAATCCACATGTATACATGTAAAAAAAAAAAAAAAAAAAAAAAAAAAAATCAAATATCGGCCGATTATATCGGCCCGTGAATATATCGGTCTATCTTTAGTTCTACCTGCAGAGCGGCAGGTGGTGGTAGCAGCGGCTTCAAGTGACGGTGGGCCTGTTGGAGACTCCTGGCAGCCGTCTCTCGGAGCTCATCCGGGCGGATGATTCCTCTGCAGGGTGGAGTCATGAGTGGAGAGGTGGAGCAGGCCCCTCCACACGACTCCTGTGGCGGTACGCTCCAGCTTTCAGCTGTCCTGTGAATCGGAGCCACGTCTCCCTGGTTTGTGTCACAGATCTGAACTTCGGGAAACCCGATGGAGTCTCCTCCTCCGTCAGCTCCCACTCTGCGGTCCAATCAAAACCTCCTCAAACAGACACAGGTTCAGTTTTCAGTCTGATTCTCCAGTTTTTTTTCAGCAGAAATCTGATGTTTGGTTCTGAACTCTATCAGAAATTAAAGAAACTCATCTTTTAGGTTTTAAAGTTAAATTGTTATCTAAATTGTATTTTCCTTAGTTGAAGGAAAGTTAAACTGTAAGTTTCAAATGTTTGAATTTGGACTTTAGCGTAAAGATCTACAAGTTTGTCATTTTTCTTATTTTTTTTTCTTTCAGATTAAAAAATGGGAATATTTTCTCAAATCTCTGTTTAACTTCACATATCTGATGAAGCTGTTTCAGCAGTTTATACCAAACATGTTTGAATATTTCTATCCTTCTAAGATGTTCTCCAGTTTATTGAAAATCTTTCAATTCTTATTTTTTTCAGAATAAACCTAAATCCCTCATGTTTCAGTGGACTGAGGGAACTAAATCCGTCGTGTTTCAGTTAGTGTGAGTTATTCAGGGATTTTCAATCACTTTTCATCTGATCAGTATCATCTGATGGATGCGCACTGCAGCTCGTAGTATTTCTGTTTCTAGTTTTTTAATCGACTATATAGAATATCGCGATGCATCACGATTCATCGCGATATTATCGTATCGTGATACATATCATACATATTTGGGCTCTCTGGACTAAACTCCGCTCCAGGTTTTCTCCCACTGCCTTTTCCACTGATTCGCTTTGGCGTTCATTAGAGTCAGCAGCAGAGTCAATCACGCCGTTTCTGTGATGAAGCCGAACTGCCGTCTGGAACGTGGAGTTTTGGGATCCGTGTGTTTTCTGGCTGCGGCGGCGCCGATTGGGATCGTGTCGGGAATCGATTTGTACCTGTGGAAGCGTGACGTGTGTTTTATTCTGCCACTTTGTTCCACTTAACAAAAGGTGCTAATGGAGTGTTTGGAGTCCTCAGTGTGGAGCTTTGTTCTGGCGGAGAACCGTTAGATTCCAGGACCAAGCAGGATTAATGCTCGTCACTCAGACCCTGAATCGGAGACCACACAGGCCGGACCCCCTCCCCCCGACGGTTAGCATGCGGGCCACGTCCGGACCGCGCGCCGCTAGTGGGAGGCGGGACAGTGGGACAGCAGTCCGGGGTTCAAACCGGGATTCCTGCTGAAACTGGAGTGTAAAGAGTGTGAAGAGCCGCGAGTGTCGAGGGAGGCGTAAAGCAGCCGCTCCACGTGATTAACGCCTGATTAACAGAGTTCTGAGGGACGGAGCGACTCTGGGGGACGTAAATGGAGCAGGGAGAGGTGAGAGGTCGCGGAGGTGGGTGCGTGGCGGGGTCGGTCACATTATCGGCTTGGTTTCCATTTTGGCTTCAGACGAACTTCAGAGTGTAAAGGTGCGTGTCACAACAGTTTCCCGCTGAGTTTCAGTAAATTTCCATGTGGTTCTAAACAGTTCTATGCTTATTAATATTAATTAACTTCACTTCTGAGTAGATGGATTCATGAACGGAAAATCTGCTTTTGAAGTTCAGTTAAATCATATTTGGGGTGTATAAATAAATGTAAGCTCCAGAGATCATTATGAAGCAGAGAAGTTGTCTGGAAGTGACTGAAGTGTTTGTTCTGTTTGTTTGAAGGTTTTTTTTTTTTTGTGTAGATTCGTCTTTCTGCTCCTTTTATCATAATCACGTCTTTGTTTGGCGCTCGGTAATAATTTGGAGTCGTCAGGTGTGTTTGAAGAAGAGTGAGCGGATCACAGAGATGTTTGTAGACTTCTGTTCTGGGTCAGAACCCGTTTCCGGGGCGGCCCGGCTTCCCGCGCCTCGTCAGATGAGAAAGAAGCCGCTTTAAAGCGGAGACGGAGGCCCTGGAAGGTGCAGCGCGCCGCTCTTTGATCCGCAACGCGCAGGAACAACAGGTGGTGAGCTCGGCGGCTCGGCGCCAAGCGATGGAGGCAGCAGATAAGACGGAGCGCCGGCGGCCAAATGGACACGGAGAACACGGAGAACAGCGAACACAGGGAGGCTGACGAGAGCAGAACAAAGCGGAACCGGGTGAGAGTGGAGGGGAGAGACGGCAGGAAGCGTTTGGTCTGCCAGCAGCCACAAGTGGAGGCCAGTGAACCGTCTGGGCCCCGGTTCACCTGTTAGACCCGTCTGGGCCCCGGTTCACCTGTTAGACCCGTCTGGGCCCCGGTTCACCTGTTAGACCCGTCTGGGCCCCGGTTCACCTGTTAGACCCGTCTGGGCCCCGGTTCACCTGTTACCGATATCGTCCTGGGCAATATAGCCAAAAAAATTAAATCTCGATTTTTTGTTTGCTTGAAATCCAATGAACGATTTTAATCTATTTCTTTCTGTGTAAAGAAAAACAAACATTTTCCAAAAATAGGATCTTTTATTGAATGCCAAAACGTCTGCATTTAACTGTATAGGAAATGTAGTTATAGTTACACAGATCAAATTTAAGTGCCGACAAAACACGTGATTTAAGTTTCATTTTCATTCTTATCATACCGTAAATCCTCTAATAATGACCTGTATTCCATTAAAAACCCGTCTCTTTTAATGACCGGGTAGAAAGCTCATAAAACCCGCCTCCCAATATAAGCTTTTTTTTCTGTCTTTTCTTTTTTTCTGTGAAGCGCTACGGCGCTGTACTGACAGTAGTCTGTGCTACAGCGCCAGGCCTCCTGGTGTGGCGACTGTGTGTATTACACGCGTCTGGTAAAAATGGCGGAGGGACAGAAAACATTAAACTCGACGTTGAGATTAAATTTTTTTCACATCGATTGAAAATATAAAATCGAATTAATCGAATGAATTCGGTATATCGCCCAGCTCTACGTCCCCGATATCGTCTCATGGGAAATTCATAATGAAATCCAGAATCTAAATGATGAAAAAGCGTTTATTTCTTTGGCAGTAAAATGATTCAGGATGAGGAAAAGCTGCTTTTATTCACGTCACAGTGTGAATTAGTTTTGTGGAGCAGACATGTTAAACCGGGTTGAATAAAGAACCTTCTCATTCTTTCAGAAAGAATGAAACCTTCTCAGCTGAAGTCACTCAGAGGAACGCAAACGGCGACCTTGAGACGCGCTGTCAAGGTCACAGCGACCTGAAATGAAGACGACAGAACTTTCTGTCACGTGTTTTATCTTCAGTATAACTTGAGTTAAATCAGAGGAACAAATCATTAAAACAATATAAAACTAGTCAGTTTCTCTCCAGTTCAAACACTGACTGCCATCGCTGTCCTGTGTAAGGGCAGCAGGGTGCACGTTTCTCTTTTTATGCATCTTTCAGGCAAGAATTAAATTTTTTAAGCAGCGATGACAAAAAAAACCCCAACTTGTCTAAATGTTTTTGGTTTTCATCCGTCAGATCAAACCGAACTCTGCAAATCTGATCAGTTCTCTTCAGTAAGTGGAGAGAAACTATCCCTCTGTGTGACGGGGCTACGGGGACGCAGGAACCCTCGGTTCGTGGGGGATTCCGCTGTGAGGAGGTTCCGCTGACCAGCCGTCCGAAAACCGGAACCGGCCGAGAAGTCATCCAGACGGGAGGCCGTGGTGCCTCAATCCGAAAAATCAAAATCAAACTATCAGAAATCCAAAAATCATCAACGATCAAAAAATCTAAATCAAACAATCAGAAATTAAAAAAAAATCAAATAATCAAAAATCAAAAAATCCTTTGAAGTCACAGAATTCACTGAGATGGGTTGAATTAGCATATTAGCTTAGCCACTCCGTCAGCCAGCTGTTAGCATGTTAGCTGAAGAGCTCGAACTTGTCTCTTGCATGCAGATGATTAATTAAGCTCCAAGCTTTTCTGAAACATAAACGTGAAACCAGTGTCTGCACAACAGCTGTTTTCTCCGGCTGTAGTGTTCAGTGTTCCCCTGTTTCCATGGAAACGGAGGAGTGTTTTCCTGAAGTTCCACCTCGGGAGCTGTTCTCGTGGAGCTCTCAGTGATTCTGAGTGCCGTTGTGGTTCAAACGGGCACATACGGAGTGTGTTCTCCTTCCAGGCAAAGTGTGTGTGTGTGTGTGTGTGTGTGTTCTCCCCTTCCCCGTGCAGCAGCAGAGTGTGTGTTCTCCCCTTCGCTGTGTGAAGTGTGTGATGTTCTCACCTCCAGCGGTTCTCCCCTCTGACACCGCCGGCTTTTTTTCACACTGCAGCCTTTTTTCAGGACCTGCTAATGCAGAACATCTGAGGCTGATGAAGAAAAGCTGTTAAACCACAGCGGCGCTCATGGGCGGCTTCATCACCATCATCATCATCACCATCATCATCACCATCATCATCATCATCATCAAACTCTGTTTCCTGTAACTGACAGACACTCCTTTAAACAGTGAGACAAGTATGAGACACACACACACACACACACACACACACACACACACACACACACACCGCCTTAATCAGCCCCATAAAGATAAACTGTAAAGAAATGCTGAATCTGGAGCTCAGTTTGGGCTGAAAGACGGACGAGTTTAGAATCCTCCTCCAGTCCTGCTCCAGTCCTGGACCGGTTTCAGTCTGGTTCTGAGGTGTTCTGAGACCCTCTGAGAGGTTCTGAGGCGTCCTGCCGTGTTCTGGGAGGTTCTGCGGTCGTCGGCGTCTCGTTCGGTGCTGATGAGACTCTGGCGATCCGTCAGCAGCCGGTGCCGTCTCGGTTCCTGTAGTTCCAGTTCTGAGTGTTCTGCGATGTTTGAAATCCCCCTTTCACTCACATGTGTGTGTTTGGATCCTGAATGTAGGCCACAGAGGGGGGGCGCTGGGGGGGGGGAGAGACACGGAGACGTCTCCAGACTCTGGTTACTCAGGCTGCAGGAGAAGACGGATCATTGTTCCGTCCCTGCTCCCCTGGCCGGGTTCTGGGTTCTCGGGGACCGGGGCATTAGTTTTGTTGATATGCATGTATGCGCCCGGCGCTCTTTATCCGCCGCTCGTCCACAATCGAAAATAAATTAACATTCCTGGGCTTTATTTTTGTCTCCTCTAAGCCGAAGCCGGGAGGTCAGGCCGTCCTCACAGCAGCGTCCGCCCCCCCCCCCCCCCCCGCTGACCCCGACCCCCCCATTCTTCTGCTAGCCCCCCCGTTCCCTCCTCTCACCACTCAAGTGTTTGGAGCCTCGCATTCATTCCTCAGGCTTTACGCTGAGACGTGCGCGCCGTCTCCTTTCCCCCCATTTGTTTTAATTATGTTTTAATCGCCCGCCGTCCGTTTTCCTGAAGCCTTGCTTATTGTTTCTATCAGGCGCGACGTGAGAAACGGCCCGCGGACCGCGGTGCTCCCCGCTATCCGGGCCGATGATGGATTCCTCCGCCGGGGTTCCTCTCTGAGACAAAAGAAAAACAGATGTCGCCGATGTTTGCGGATCGTTTTTCATTTCATTTGCGGGACTTTTTTCCTGCTTGCGGTACTAGAAAGACGCACTGTTAATAAAGAGGGAACCGGCAGGAGGGTGGGGGGGGGGGGGGGGGGGGGGGGGGGTTCCTCAAAACGATCTGTGTAGCGTTAACTAAGCTTTAAGTGATCGTGGACCCCCGGCCCCCCGATGGGGAGGTATGACACGTCTGTCAGCGCTGCTGTAAAACTCGTCCCTGCTAATCGGTTAATCCTTTTATCTGGACCCGGCTCGGAGCAGAAAGACCGAAACAAAACCGGTCCGAGGGGAAGACGAGCCGGGCAGCGTCCTCGTACAGCTTCGAGGGGACGGGTCTGAGACCCAGCAGGGTCTGGACTGGGTTCTCTTCCTGGCGCCGGGCGTTTTCTGCTCTGCTTCTGGACAGTTTTAAATTGACGGTTAAAACTTTTCATCATGACCCTGTATTTTTCTTTACGGTGCAGTTTGTTCTTATCTGATCTGGTTCGCCGCCGCCGGCAGATAAACAACCGAAGGGCAAAATAAAAACCACGACTCCTCCGAAACCACCCAGGTTCCCGCTGATAAATGATGATTTAGCGGAACGTGTTTCTCTGGCGCAGAACCTCCACCGTCAGGGTGACCTGAGAGAAGCTTCAGCGGGAAGCTGGCGTCTCCCGAGGCGGGAAATAATAAATCCAAACTCCACCTCGGCACAGCGCTCAGGTTTCTCTGCTTTGCTATTTATCATTTCCTTCTTTTACACACAGGATAAGTATCTGCAGCTCCGTCACTCCTTTTATTAGCTGGATATGAAAACAGAGAAAGTATTTTCTTCCCTGGACTCGGCCCAGAACCTCGCAGGTACGACATCCATCAAGCAGGAAGGAGAAGCGAAGCCTGCGAGACGAAGTTCAGGGCACGCCGTAAAGCGTCTGGCAACGTCTGAGCTGGTTCAGGAGGTTCGAACCGGTTCGAACTGGTTTGAGGCGGTTTAGGAGGTTTGTGGACAAGACGTTGCTCAGACACATTTTAGTTCAGGGACCAGTTCAGTCACTTTATTTATTGATATCCAGGTCAAAATCCTGGGATTAAAAATCTCTTTTAAAAGAGGAACCTGGTTCTGGTCTGTTCTGATGTTCTGGAACTGGTTCTGGTCTGTTTTCAGGTGTTCTCCCTTGATTCTTTCAGGTTGAATTCCTGGTTCTGTTGCAGAAACACAAGGTTCTTGATTCAGCCTCTGAAATGTGAGAATTTCTGATCATTCATCAAATCGTTTATCGGTGGATTATTTGTGTAAATCAGTCGTCTGGTGAGGAACCTGTGAAAAGAGAACGAGACGGCATGGTGGGAGAACCCTGCAGCGGTTTTTGTGGTGAGCACAGTTTGGAGTGAACATCAAAAACCGACCCAGATGATCAGTCAATCCGATGATCAGATGATCAGATGATCAGGCTGTGCTGATCGGCGAAATTTCTATGTTTGAGTTTCCAGAAATATCTGATCACCTTGACGAGAACACGACAACGCTCGCTAACCACAGCTTCATTACCATCGTGTGTGTGTGTGTGTGCGTGTGTGTGTGTGTGAGAGAGAATGAAATGAAAGAAAAGATCAAAAGCCTCCATGACAAATTTTTTTAAAAACTTGTTTTTAGCTCATAGCAAATGAAAGTTATTTAGCTAACTAGTTAACTAGTAGTCCCAGCTGAGTTCAGAGTGACTCAGTGTTCGGTCATTACAGACATTTAATGTGTTTTTTGGTTTTTCTTTGTAAAAATAAATGAAGCTGAACTGAATTCCTGGATGTAGCGTTAGCCGAGCAGCTAACATGCTAACAGCTCGTTTTATGGACAAACAGAGATTTGAACCCCCCCCCCCCCCCCCCCCCCCCCCCCCCCCCCAATTTAAACCTGACCTAGTTTCCTTCTAGACTCTTGAAGTTTTCAACCTTTTGAACTGTGGTCAGTTTTTCCAACGCCGGTCCTGAATGTAGCATTAGCATCGATGCTAACGTTCCTCCGTCAGGCTCAGTCTCGCTTTTAGTTCATCTTCGGAGTTTTTTGTGGCAAATCAGTCTTCTTTCGGTCTGTGTTCAGAACGCGTGAAACTCTGGAGAGACGATAAGCAGCACGCCGCCATCGCCGCCATTGTCGCCATCGCCGCCGCCACCAGCGCAAACCTCCCTCTCAACGTCTCCTCTCTGTTCCCACAGATGAAAAGATGACTTCTTCGGAGAGAACGACCGACCGCTGACTCCACCGCCGCTCCTCACTCCGCCCCCGCCGCCGCCGCCACCACACGTCGACCCAGAGTTCCGATCCGGCAGCCGGACGGTGAGCGCCGTCATGGCCGCCGCCGCCAGCGGGCCGCTCGGCTGCCTCGTGCTGCTTCTCTGCGGCCTCCACTGTTCGCAAGGTGAGTCTGCTCAACGTGTTCCAGACTGCGCTTAGCATCCCCTCGTGTCAGTGCTGGGAAGTTTTTAGCATGGCGTGGCGTGGCGCGGCGTGGCGCAGCGTGGCGTGGCGAGGCGAGGCGGTCACGTCGCGTCACTCTGCTCAAGAGCTGTTATGCACTGAGGCTGATGAATTCCTTCTGTGGCTTTTTTTTTTATTCACCCTTGAAGTTTGAAAAAAAAGGTGTTTGAAAAGCTCAAGCTAAATATTTGTGCCGACCTGTCAGACACACACACACACACACACACACACACACACACACACACACACACACACACACACACAAACCTGCAGACGTTCGCCACTCGACTCAGCAAAAAGCTGTAAAACACTAAAATTCTCCAGATTTCTCATTTTATATATAAAATTAAAACTCAAGATGATTTAAATTCAGAATTTAACAAAGGTCAAAGGTCAAGTTGTAATCATCTTCTATTAGTTGTCTTGCTCCTGATGCCTACTGCAACTTTTTAAAAAACTTGTCAAATCTTTTAGCGCTGAGGTTTTTCTTGTTCTGACTGTGGAACCGACCGGATCTGGTTTGGATGTTGAGGTTCTGGCCGTGGAACCGACCGGATCGTCGGTCATCAGAAGGTCGCCTCCTCGCCTCCTCCTCACCGGTTTTGTCTGGAATCTCCAGTATTGTCAGAAAACACCGGGTTCCGTCAGAAGCGCTGATGTCTGGAACGTCAGTCTAATCATGATCATTACGTTCTCCGTCTTTCAGCGCCATTGTGGCGGGGAACAAAGTACCCCTGAATCACACGCCGGCGCGCCAGGCATTGATTACAGATCGACTCCGGGGCTTCCTTTTCACTCCGGATTTGGTCGCCGTTCTGTTTTGTTCCGTGATCGAGTTCTCCTCCAGTTTTATTTTCGTTCTGGCTGCAGCGTGCAATTTGTTAACAAAGCCGCTTCGCAGCGCAGCGGTTCTAAACCAGCGGGTTCCCCGCTCCACGCCTCCTCTCGCCTCCCGTGTCTTCTGGTTGAGGTAGATGAGGGATTTCTGGTCACGAGGAGGAGAGCTGGAGAACGTTCCCGTGATGGAGAGCGCTCCTTTGATGGAGAACATTCCTCTGACCGGATCTGGCTCTGAAACAGAGCTCAATGGTTCTGTTGAGTTCCTTGAAGACGGGAAACTGCTTTGGTATGCACAAAGTGCAGGTTTTAGGTTTCACTGGGTGTGTGTGTGTGTGTGTGTGTGTGTGTGTGTGTGTGTGTGTGTGTGCGCCCTGAGGGCCTCCCTCCCCTCGGAGACCTGCACCTGAAGGACTCCAGCTGATGATTGTCTGCTGGGGGGAGAACGCGGAGAACGTAACGATATAATCAGGTTAAGGTTTCTTTGAAAAGGCCTGTGATGGTTGTGAATGTGACCCCCCCAAGCACCAGGGTGGGGGCTAAATGACGAGTGGTCAGGTCTTCTGACAGGCTGAATCTGATCTGGGACCAGTGGGAACCAGCCTCTGCAGCCACTGCTTCTAAACAGCGTTTAGCATTTAGCCGCTAACAGGCTGCTAGCTTCCCTTCAGGCGACGGTGGAGACAAGAGGCACAGCGAACGGGACTGGAAATGAGAAATGAAGTGTGTGTGTGTGTGTGTGTGTGTGTGTGTGTGTGTGTGTGTGTGTGTGTGTGTCCCTGCTGCAGCGACGGCCTCGCTAACCGAGCTAGCCGCTGAGCAGCGATGTAATTACACAAACAGACGGAGGGAGAGGAGCCGGCTGACCACAGAGACGGAGTTTGATTTCATTAACACTCCCGTCCTCAGTGTGTGAAACAAACACATCCTACACACACACACACACACACACACACACACGCACACGCACGCTCTCCCTCCTTTATATAACAGATCCATACAGCGACGCTCCTGCAGGAGTAAACTAGGTCAGCCAGGTATCAGGTTTGTTTTAGAAGTGTGGGACCGCCCAGCCTGCAGCTCGGAGGGGGGAGGGGGGAGGGGGGGGAGAGGGGAGGAGGCCCCCCCCCCCCCCACCCGAAGCATACCTTCATGTTATCTCCGACTCCAAAGCAAAGACAGACAGACGCAGGATTATGTCATGCGGTCAGTGTCAACATGGAGAGGTGTGTGAATGGGGCGGGGGGGGGGGGGCAGAGACAGGAGGGGGCTGTTGGAGTTCCTCCTCCAGAAAGCCTTCCTTCCTGGATGGACTGTGTGAAGGAGGCTCAGTGAAAGCCAGACGGTTTTTTTGTTTGTTTTTGAAGAATAAATTCAGCAGAAGGACGAGAGAGGAGAGTGTTCTAAAGCAGGAGCAGGTTCCTGCTGCGCCGCCAGGAGAGCGGCTGAAAGCGACGGGGTGAAGGTGTGAATGTGACGGGGTGAATGTTGATCAAGCTGTGGCTCCTGTGCTGCCGCTGGTCCCGTCGGAGGAACATTTCTTCCGTCTTCTCTGTATTTTCTGCTCCTCGGCCTCCCGCTGCTCCTGGTCGCTGCTGGATGTCTTCTGAATGTGTAATATGCCCCCCCCCCCCCTCAAACCCCCCCTCCAATAAAAGGTTGTAAAGGTCAACACTTCTCGCCACAACATGTGTCTCCAGCAGGGCCGTACATTGTGCTGGTGGAGGAGCGCCCCTCCCGCCTCCCCCCTCCCCAGTGCCACGCTGGTATTTCCAGTCCCGGGATGGGCTGCATGGCAGGGGGGGGCGATTGGGGGGGGGGGGGGTCATTGTACTATCTGGCCCCGGGCCATCCTCCTCCCGCCTGTCAGCCATTGATATGCTTGGCTCGCCGTTCTCTAATTCATACAGAACGCCGTGGGTCCACGGAACGCCGATCATGAATTATCAGCTGAACCGGGGGGGGGGGGGGGGGGGGGGGGGGGCAGGGGGGGTCGGTCACAGATGACTGGGCAATCTGTGAGGGAGGGGGGGGGGGGGGGGTTAGGAAACAGAGCTGATGTGTCGGTGTGCCCAGCTGGACGGGTTTCTCTCATTCTGGAGTGGAGGGTTCTGACAGCTGGAGGGAATTTCACTGGAGAAACAACAAATAAACAGGAATAAAGATCCGGATCAATCTCTGATTAACGGGGAATAAAGGGAGATCACTGAGCTGTTCTAGACTGCAAAGAAAAAGAAAAAAAACATTTCTCATTTTACAAGAAACAAGTAAAAGAATAAAAACAATATATTTATCTTTTTTTTTTGCATTTTCATTCAATTTATGTAGTCATTGATTTATTCAATCCTTTTTTTATTTTCTATTGAATTTTTATTCAGTTTGATTTTTATTCCTCCCAGTCTTGATTCTTTAGAATTTTTTTAATTAAATTATTTGTAGTTTCATTGAAACTCATGTTGTATTATTTTGATTTTCTTATATAGTGCTCTTTAACTTATTTTATTTCTTAATGCATTTTCTATTTTATTTTCATTGCATTTTATACTACATTACTACCTTCTGTTTTATTTATTTGCAGTCTCATTTCATTTCAAGTCTTATTGTACATCTCTGTATTTTTTATTTGTTCGTTTTTAATTTATATGTATTTTATTAGATTTTATTTTCTTTTACTCCTATTCTTGATTTTCTTTGTAATTGTGGTCTCATTTCAGTCTATATTTATTCTGTTTATTCTTTTTTTATATTCTCATTTTTGTTTCATCCTGTTTGACCCAGAACACCCTCTAGAGCCATGTGTTCCATCAGTGTTGTGGGTTCTGTTCTCGTCGGGTCGCAGTGATCTCCAGGTTCTCCAGGATCAGCATTTCTCAGACCGGAAATGAAATCCAGTTGGAGGCGTGTCTGAATAGTTCTAGATTCATCACAGCTCTGATTTCCTCAGAACTCGTCCAGAAGAGAGTAAATGGAACGGTGAACCTGTGAGGACCGTTTCGGTGTTCTGGAGAACACTGAGAGCGGGTTCTCCGTCCCTGCAGCGCAGCGCCTGCTGTTTTATTGTGTGTTTAAGGCAAGTTGTAAAAGTTCCACTCCATTTCCCGGCGTTCTGACACTTTGATTTCATTTGTTAAGCAGCTTTTAAACCTGAGCGCCTGGCGGCGGCTCCCTTCTCGTTCCGTCTGGCCAGACGTTCTCTAAACAGATGCCTTCCTCGCTCTCTCCTCGTTAAACGCCGCCTGCACGGTGTTTTTCTGCGGGCGGCCTCATTCAGTTAATAGATGAGTCCGGCCTCCAGCGGGTCTCCTCCCGTTCCGAAGGTGTGGATCTGCAGGGCGAGTCGCCGCTTCGGCCGTCAGAACGAAGCTTCGTCCTGTGAGGAAGTGGAACGTTCTCAAAGTGCTCCAGGGTTCTGCAGTCTGCAGTAGATCAGCTTCAGGCCAAAGGCGAGAGGCGTTTCCAGAGACGAGCATGACCTGTGGCGTTCCGCCGAGCTTCAGTACCGCTCTGAGGAACGTCACGGATAATTCACCAGAACGAGAAAACAAGATAAAAACAAAGCGGAAAAATGGCGTCGAGCACCAGAGGAGATGAAACCCTGAACCAGGTTTCTGCTGCGCACCTGAAACACCTGAAACACCGCTAACACCTCCGCTAACGCCACTGCTAACATCACTGCTAATGCCACTGCTAGCGACACCGCTAGCACCACCACTAACGACACCGCTAATACTGCTGCTAACACCACCGACAGCGCCACTGCTAACAACGCCGCTAACAACAAACCTAACCCGACTGCTTACAACACCACGAACACCTCCACTAACGCCACTGCTAACACCTTCGCTAACAGCACTGCTAGCACCACTGCTTATAACACCACTAACGCCACCGCTAATGCCACTGCTAACAACAACCCTAACACCACCTTAAATACACTGCTAATAACACCTCTAACAACAACCCTAAATACACCGTTAACAACCCTAACAACGCCGCTAACACAAAACTATTAAAGGTGCTGTAGGCAGGATTTTGCTAGTCAGTGCTAATTTTTCTGTGTTTTCTTTTAATTAAATGTTAGAGTATCCATTGATAATCCTTTAGGAGTGTAGCATAACTGCACTACCGCGAGGGCGCAGCGTTTCCATCTGTCTCTGTTCTGAGCTGAAAAGGAATCTCGACAGCTCCAGGTATCTTTGACCAATCAGAAGAGCCCCTGAGGCTCTAACCGTGATTGGTCGAGGGGCGTTCGTCGCACGTTCTTGTGGGAGGGGCTTAACTTGTGTAAGGGCGTGATGTCAGAGAAAACAGGACAGGATTGGCTGTGCTGGGTTTCAAATCGCCATCTTAGATGGGTCAAATCGCCATCTTGCTTAGGTAACCCTAAGCAAGATGGCGGAGATGCGGAATCCTGCCTACAGCACCTTTAATAACCCTAACAACACTGTCAAAAACAGCCCTAACAACTCCGCTAATAAAAACCCTAAATACACTGCTTACAACAACTCTAACAGCATCACAAACACCACCGCACTCCCGGACGACTCACGTTTACATTTTCGTCTCCTAAAACTTTCACGTTTGCACAGCGACATATTAATAACGATGCCTGTTTCCACGGAAACCGCAGAAAACACTGAGAATGATGCAGTAAACCAACAGCAGCGCCCAAAGGTGGCCCGACAAACTCCCTACAGCGCTTTCAATGTTTCTGTTGTTGCTGCGGAGACGCAAAACTTTTCTGAAACGAAAATGAACAAAATCAAACCTCTTTCCATTTAAGCCCTCATTGAGCGAGAGAAGAGGAAGGAGGAGGAGGAGGAGGAGGAGGACTGTGACGCTCCGCTCAGATTTACGGTGTGTGAAAACACACCTGTGGTCTCTCAGCAGCACGTTTCTCCGGCTCACACAGTAAATTCTGCGCTTCGGTCTCGCGCCGACAGACGTTTTACAGGAACGGCGGCGCGTTCGGTAAACGTCTTCGCCGTTTTAATGTGCGGCAGATAAAAAGGCTGAGAGAGTAATTACTGGGTGGAAATGATTACGGTGTATTACAGCCGCTCCTGTCACGGGGGGTTTTCACATCTGAATTACACAAGTAATGATGAGAACACACATCCGACAACGTGTCGGAACGTGCATCACGCTGCAGAACATCCAGTATGTCACTCTGGAGAACACACGACATGCAGGAACGTACCTACAACACGTTTTATCTCGGGTTCCACATTCAGCCGGGGCCACACTGGTTCCAGACCTCTT
Organism: Salarias fasciatus; assembly: GCF_902148845.1. Taxonomy (NCBI): domain Eukaryota; kingdom Metazoa; phylum Chordata; class Actinopteri; order Blenniiformes; family Blenniidae; genus Salarias; species Salarias fasciatus. The sequence continues at coordinate 6,263,913 of NC_043762.1, forward strand.
AAAAGTCTTTCAAACTTCTCCTCGAGCTGCTGCATTGTGGGTGTTTTTCCAAACTCCCGCTTAATGCTAGTTAGCTAGCTGTCATGGCGGTGTCACCGGTGTCTCAGCTCGGCTCTCGGTGTCGCGTTGTCACTTCTCTGAAGAAATTTGTGAAAAAAGTAGTTTTCTCTGAAAGTGAAACTGAGGTGTTAACGTTTGGTTTTTACGTTCTCCAGTTTCACGTTTACACAACGTTTTGACATTGACGTTTGTTTCCACGGAAACGGCAGACGCCTTAAACGGCGTAGTCCTGTGGAGTTCGTTACCTCGGTCCTGATGACAGGACTGCTTGGATCACACCTTCCCCCTGACATCAGCTCCTCAGAACCTGGTCTCTGGAGAACCTCTCCTTCTAGGGTTCTGTGACGACGGCGGCGTGTCGCTGAACGAAAGCCGCTCTGCTGCCTCCTCTGTATCAGTAATCTCCTCAGGCTGAGGGTCGGCGCCGCCGAGCGTGACCGCACTCCTTCTTCTTTTTGTCTTGGAATGAAATGTCACCTCGGGGCGGGTCACCTGCAAACAACGGGCCATTTGCAGGCATAAACACCGGCCGGTAAGGAAGGTTCCCTCCTGCCGAGCAGGAAATGGAATCAGAACGCGGCGAAGGACCGGGGAGAAAAAGAGAAAAAGGTGGAGAAACGGGGTGGGGGGTGGAGACGGGGGGGCCGCGGGTGCTTATTGCCCAGGAATGTGTTTTCTCTCTGCGCCTTGCTGCTAAATCTGCGAGAGGCTTCAAACAGAGCCGAGTCAAAGCCCACAGAGCCGCTCCCCGATGGAGCGCTCCTGGAGACGGGAGGGGAACCGCCGCCACGGCCCGACATCCCCGCTACACACACACACACACACACACACACACACACACACACACACACACACACACACACACAGACGTTCCCTCTCTTATCTGCTCCTGTGATCAAACATGCTTTAACTCCCTCTCGCTCAGATCCTGCAGTTCTAATGCTGGAAAGACATTCTAAAGGGTGCAGTGTTTCTGAACGTGACGGAGTTCCTCAGGCTGGAGCAGGGAGGCGGCTCGCCACTCTGTTCACACCACAGCCGTCTCATGTGAAAACTCGAGCGCTCAGTAATCACAGGATTGGGGTTGGGGTTGGTAATTGTCTCAAAAAGAATCAGGGGAGGAAATTAAGAACCGAGTTCTGGATCTCAGGTCTGAGGAGCGCCAGGTGTTTTGTTAATTTGTTAATTTTACTGTCATTAGGATTAACCTGGAAATTATCTGATCTCAATTTTAAAAAATTAAATCTAGTGACAGGACTAACGAAAGCGCTCCAGCTCTGTTTCCATGGAGACAAAGAAAACTGTCGTTCTGCTCATGCCCAGTCGACGGTCAACAATTTTTACCGTAGTTTTCAGCCGTTGCTGTGGAGACACAAAACTTTTCTGTAATAAAACGTAGCAACGTTGAAACGTAAACTTTATTCCTCTGCTGAGTTCCAGATGGACGTCCGCACGGCGAGTCCGTCGATAAATGCGTGTGAACATGGAGAATGACGTCTGTGAACCGTACCTCAGAATAACACACAGGCTGCGTGCAGATTTGCAATACACAACACAACACAACACAACACAACACAACACACAACAAGAGATGAAACAAGCAGGGAGAATCACTGGAAAACCAGCAGAACGCACAACTGTAAAGTCTATAAAAGTCCTTGAACATAATAAAAGTCTTTTACAGATTTTATGAAGCTTAAAGCATAAAAAAAATATTATTGCAGGATTCAGAAAAAAGAAAACAGCGTTAATTTATAGTGAAGACATTAAAATGAAATGACACTGAATTACAAGTTAGGTGAGAAACGTTGAGGAAAGATTATCCTTGTGAGGTTTTCTTGTCCAAACTGCATCTTTACGATCAGAAAACATCTGGCTGGCTGTTTGTGAAGGAAACCAGCAGGATGCTGCCTTCAGGGTCCGGCGTGGAAATACGACGTCTCAGTGGCGCTCTGCAGCTCAAACAGCCACCGGCCGCCGCATGGAGGAAGAGTTTCCTCCTCATCCTCTGCAGGAAGACGTCTGCAGTGTCCAACACCAGAGTCAGAACGCAGCGGGTGGATGAGACACACCTGTACAGATGTGGTGCAGACTGCGCAGATGTGTTGCAGACTGCGCAGATGTGTTGCAGACTGTGCTGCAGACTGTGCAGATGTGTTGCAGACTGTGCAGATGTGTTGCAGACTGTGCAGATGTGTTGCAGACTGCGCAGATGTGTTGCAGACTGTGCTGCAGACTGTGCAGATGTGTTGCAGACTGCGCAGATGTGTTGCAGACTGTGCTGCAGACTGTGCAGATGTGCTGCAGACTGTGCAGATGTGTTGCAGACTGTGCTGCAGACTGTGCAGATGTGTTGCAGACTGCGCAGATGTGGGGTGCAGACTGTACAGCTGTTGTGCAGACGCTGCAGATGTGGTGCAGACTTGTAAATGTGGTAGACAGAGTTGGTATGGACTAATTGCAGATGTGCAGATTTGAGGCACACACGTGCACACGTAGTGCGTGCTCTGTGCACATTTGGTGCACGCCTGGTGCAGACCGGTCACAGACTGTTCCACAGGAGCTGCTGCAGGATGGAGACCATTAGCTGAATGTCAGGATGTGTCCTGAAGACATGACTGATAAAAATCAGCCATTAATGGATTCCAGCTCAGACTCCACTTTAATTGCATTAAAAACTGGATTTTAATGTCTGGTAGATGGAAAACATCTGGCCGAATGAACGAGGCAAAACAAAACAAACCTGGAAATGGTTTCCGTGTGTGTGTGTGTGTGTGTGTGTGTGGTGTGTGTGTGTGTGTGTGTGTGTGTGTGTGTGTGTGTCTGTCTGTGTGTGTGTGTGTCTGTGTGTGTGTGTGTGTGTGTGTGTGTGTGTGTGTGTGTGTGTGTGTGTGTGTGTGTGTGTGCGCAATAACAAAAACACTCGATAAATTCCTCTGTTGAGATAAAAAACAATTTCATGCCAAAACGAGTTGCTAAATTGTGCTGCAGCGCCTCGTCTGCATGAAGCCGTCAGCCGGCCAATCAGACGCTCCGATGGGAGTTTTGATCAGACGGGGTGGGGAGGCGGGCTTCACCGCTTCACCCAGCTTCTGTGTGGAGTTTGCATGTTCTCCTTGCTGATGCTGGACTTCAGACTGGAATGTGACAGTAGTCTGGGTTCAGTGCAGATGAAGAACCGTCGGTTCTCGGTTCTCAATGTCTTCAATCCAGCTTACCTGCAGAACCTTCTTAGCAGGCCTGTTTCCATGACAACGGGCTCCTTCATGATGAATATTTGTTGTCCACTCAGCTCCTGATCAGGTGAGCCGGTGGTCTGAGTCCTCCTGCTGGTTCAAGACGTTCCTGCTTCAGCGCAGCCTTGTTCTGCTTGGATCTCCGTAAATCTTTGCATTTGCTCTGATTCTAGGACCCGCTGTTGTGTCGGCAGATCCAAGGAACCCTCCGGAAGTTTAGTGTTTTCACTCTGAAACATTCTCTTCCTGTGTCCTCTGATGGATGGTTGACCGGTCCAGCTGAAACCTCTCACAGCTGGTCTGGATCGGTTCTAGCCTGGCTGGTTCGGTTCTAATGGGCCTGGATGAATTCCAGATGGTCTGGATCATTCGGAGCAGTCCTGGATGGGTTCCAGTTGGTCTGGATTGGTTCCAAACAATCTGGATCGGTTCCAGCAGGCCTGGACTAGGTTGTAGCCTGCCTGGATGGGTTCTAGCTTGCCTGTTCCAGTGCTCCAGCAGATGGTTTGTATTGTTTGGTGTATTTGGATCCTTCAGCTTTGGTTCAGTCAAGACACCAGAAGTCAGATTCAGTCAGATGGTTCAGTCTGTCAGATTATCGGTTCTCCTGCTCGCAGTTTGGTTCTGGGCCAGCGGAACCTGCAGGATGAAAGAAGGTGGACTGTGTGGACCGAGGTGACAGAGTTACAGATGAGCGCATCTGGATCAGATCTGTCTGGGTCGTGGTCATCTGGCAGCGCCGATCTCCACCCTGACCCGGCGTCTCCGGCCAGCGCTCCATGTAATCGGCTCGTCGGCGTGACGCTGGTAGAACCGGGCCTCCCAGCTCCTCCCAGCTCCACCCAGCTTCCCTTAGCTCCTCTCAGCTCCTCCCAGCTTCCCTTAGCTCCTCTCAGCTCCTCCCAGCTCCTCCCAGCTCCCATCAGGAGGTGAAACGGGGAGAACAGAGACTCCGGCAGCAGCACCTCCCGCCTCGGGGAGCCACCTGACTCCTTCTGAGAGGGAAATCCAGCCGGGGTTTAAGTGTCGGGGTGAAAATACAAGCTTTAAGGGGAGTTAAGCATCAAACCTGTGAAACTCAGGAGAGCCGCTTTAACTCACCTCTTTCTGCCTGTTTCATCAACTCCCCTCAAGAAATGCAACAATATGCTGGATGTTGAAGGAGCGGTGAACTAATTCTGTCAAAGTGGCGTTCTCCCGAGAGCATTGAGGCTGTTTTCCATTCATCTTCACTGTCAGACACTTTTTGCGTCTTTCAGGTGTTTAGCCATGGTGACAGGTTTTGGTACCTGTGTTTTCCTCAGCAGACGCTACAAGGTGTCGAATTACACTGGGCTTTAATCCGCACGACGCGTCCGAGTCCCAACACAAGAAGTGTGGCGGCGTCTCTTCGTCTGATTTCCTCCCCGGCCGACGGGTTTCGTTGCCGACCCTCTTCACATGTGGAGGATTAGACGTATTAGAAATGTAATGATGGCGGCATCTTTGATGTTCGCCCACAGGGGTCAGAGTTCAGCCCGCCGATCCGCCGAGGAGAGAAGCTTCATTTTCTCGGCTAAATGAAGACACAGTCATTACAGTCCGCCACTTGCTCTGCATGCCTGTGTCTGGCTATGCCTGTCTCTGGGTCTACATCGGTCTTGGTGTATGGTCTGGGCGTACCTCGATCTCGGCGGTCCTTGGTCTGGCCGGTCCTCTGCCTGGGAGTACGTACCTTGATCTGGGTCTACCCGGTCTGGACAGTCCTCGGTCTGGGCGGTTCTCGGTCTGGGTGTACCTTGGTCTAGTCTCCTGATAGAGGAATCCTTCATATGCAGCTGAGGGGCTGCTCCTCTTCCCCATGATCCACTGTGTCCTCAGTGTTCTCCGTGCCTTGTCAGCATCTGAGAGCGGCAGCGACTGGAAGTGTCCAGATTCTGAAGCTTCTTTTCTCTCTGTCGTCTTCCAAGAAGTCAGAGATAACATTGTGTCACCACTGAAAACATCTACTTCCATTTCTGATGCAGCGTTTCCTCTGTTTCCACGGTGACGGAGTCAGAGTCCATGTGCTTACATGGGACCTTTCATTCCTGTATAAATCCGAATGAAATCCCATGAAAATACCTGAAAACTTTGTTCGGAATTAAGTTTGAATCTGAATAGACATGTATACGTATATATAAGGATTACATGTAAATTAGGCGACTTTATTCCAGTTGTTCTGCTCATCCATCGCCATGACGCAATATTCCAAGATGGCGTCCCTCTGTTAGACTCGTATGGAGAAAATTTATTTAACAGGAGCTTCACAAGAAATGGATACAATGAAAAGAGCGGAGGGACGGGAGCAGAACTATGAGGACATTTTCAAAGCTGCAGCATCAAAGTTAATCCAGAAAGAAAGAGAAAAACACGGTTTACTTCCGGTAGACGTCACTACATCTCGGCTCGCTGCTGTGGCTTCACAGGAACATTTCCAGCTTCTGAAGCTGCGGGAAGTTATGCTTTCTCTGCTGTTTTGGTGCATTTTGCTTTATTAAAACAGTCATTATAGTCCAAGGACATTCCCACTGCACCACACGCAGCATTAGCCTTTATCCACAATAGCTGTGATTAGCAATTAGCATTGGCCTTTAGCAGTGTTTAGCCTTAGCCGTTATCCACAGTAACTGTGATTAGCCTTAGCCTTAATCCAAAGTAGCTGTGATTAGCATTAGCCTTTATCCACATTAGTAGTGATTAGCATTAGCCTTTATTCACTGTAGCCGTGATTAGTGTTTACATGTCCATTAACGGGACCTCGGACCACAGATTTGGCACCCTGGTTTTAGAGAAAGCAGGCACTTGCCATATATTTTTAGATGAACATTTCATTTTGAAGTCTTCCTTGTTTCCGTGGTGACCTGAGTATTTTACACTGAAAAACTGTAAAGTAGGACATGTTTTCTTCCACTCTCTGCAGTCATTACTCGCTAAATATGCAAATGAGGGGAAGCTTAAAAACACCAAAATGTTGAAGGATCTTTGAAAAGTACAAACGTTTTGCAGGAACATCCGCGGTTCTTTTCATGTTCCGTGTCTCTGGAAGTACAGAGGAGACGAGCAGGACACGTGCAGCACTACGGTTTTTAAACCATTAGACGATAGTTCCATGAAAATATTCAAGAAAAGAATTCCAGCCGATTTGAATCAAAAGTTTAAGATAATATATTCATTTCTATCGGTGTGCTAGCATGCTAGCGAGGTTCTGTTCTCACGCAGCGTTTTGACTCTGTTCACTCGACAGCGGAGCTCAGAGCCACCGAAGACACGACGTTCAGGAAACGGTTCCCAAGGGGGAACTTTCTGAAAACTCTGGGACTCTGTCGTCATGGCAACGGCTGCTGAGCATGCTCACCACGGCCGGTGTTCTGTTTATGCTCAATAGAGGGGCAGTTGGAACAATGTCTTCCTCCGGAGTGTCATGAACCCTGGTCCAGATTCTCCTGGTCCTGGTCCCAGTGCAGGGTCTCCTGGTCCTCGTCCTGTTTCCAGCAGTGCCCTCTAGTGGCCTTACCTGTTAACTGCATCATTTTCCTCCATTTCCATGGAAACGCAGAGCATTCCTCTTGAAGTGTTGTGTCATAGTCACTTTGTACTGATGCCGTCTGGGCGGCACGTTGGAACAGTGGTTAGGATTGCTGCCTCACAGTGAGCGTAACCCGGTTTGATTCTGAGTTTGCATGTTATACCCCAGACTGTGTGGTTCAAACTCAGGTCCAAGATGTGGATTTTGTCGTGCTTAGTTCAGTTCAGCTTTCTCTTCATTAAACCTGATAAGTCGTCGGTTCACTCGAACTTCTTCCTTTAATCCGTGGTGAACGGCACAGCGGCGAATTTGAACCTGAACATTCCTACTGTCCTGCTCGGTGATCTTCGGTCCTGCATGAAGAAGATTCGTGAGAACCTCCCGTGGAAGAAACGCCGACCTGTCGTCGACATTTGGAGAGATTATGTGGAATCGGAGCGGCTCGTGCTCCAGAAATAGACTCTGCTCGAAGCCAAACTGTACATTTCTGCTGCACACAAAGCGAGCAGCGTTGACTTTCATACGTACAGGCTGTTTTTTTCACGCTCTTGTTTTTTCACGCCGTTTGGCGAGTGGTCAGAATCCGAGAGGAGACGAAGAAACGCAGCTTTGTCTGAATTCCGATAGGTGTCCTACTTTATGGCCCCCTGCTGAGGGAACAAACATACCGTCTGACCGCGGCGTCACTCCGGATGTTGGATTACGGCGGCGGCGCTCCCCCCCCCCTCGGCTCTTCAGACTTGCTCTTTTCTTGGCTGTGATGTCGGCGACCAGCAGTTTGAGGGAAGAAAACAACGTAAAAAGACAAACAGCGGTGAAGTGGTCCCGCTGGGCCCCCGGCGGGGGCCCTCCTATTTGACTAGAGGCTACACTCGCCTTTATGCCGCACAGAAAGCGGCGCTGTCAAGCCCGGGGACTCGAACAATGGAGGCCGGCCCCGGGGAGGGGGGTTCAGGGGATGGGGCATTTGCATGCAGCTGTTTGCCGTTTCCACGACCACAAAGGCCAATGGAAGGAGCCTTAATGGAGGATGACAGGCGTCCAGCCTCAGAGCCCCGTGGCCCCTCCCACTCTGTGGCCCCTCCCACTCTCTGTCCCCCCACCAACAACGGAGAAACAGAGCAACATTCCTCCAAACACACACACACACACACACACACACACCATCCCAAAAGCCCTTGTTATCCCTCCCTTTCATCCTTTTATGGAGCCGCCATCTTTGAGTTGGTTGCTTCCACATTCCTCACAAAGTGAAGCTCCGCCCACGAACGCAAAAATTCAAAACTTTCATTGTGTCTTGGGAATCTGTTGGCATGACAACGGTGGTCGGAGTCACTGAAAAGGTAACGACTGTCGAGGGGGGAACTTTCTGGAAATGCTCGGGGTTGTGTCGTCAAGTAGACGGGCAGAAACGGACTTTTATGAAAGCCCCCCCCCCCCCCCCCGGCGTGCGACTACTCGTGTGCACTGTGGAAGTTGGAAATATATATTTTATATATTCATGACAAAAACAACCAGTAGCACCAGCTGGTGGCTCGACATCCTACCGTTTCCATGGCAACAGCCATCGTTTGCAAAACGTAAAACTTTACTGAACCAAATAAAAGTCTTTCAAAAGTTGCAGACGAATCCTGACGTCAGTGCCGCAGAACACAATTTAAGGCTGTCTGAGTTAATCACATTAATCATGATTAATTAATGTAGTGTTGCTCAAAGTAAAAAAAAAAAAATGATATCATGATTCATCAAAGAATTAGGGTGAGGAATTTTTTTCTTTCAATTTAAGCTGTATTTGACAGAGACGGAGAAGTTGGTCTACATGGAACTTCATTTTGAAAAGAAATTCCTTCTTTTTGTTCATTTGATTCATAATACGATTCTTCATAATTTATAACAAATCCATCTTTTGACAGCCCAATTAAATACAACACAACATTTTGATCCAATGATATATATATATATATATATATATATATATATATATAGTAAACTAGCCTAAATCCAGGTATATAAAGCTAAATAACGTTCAGTATCTGTCGTGTGTTTCTGAGCTGCTGACGGGAAAAAAAAGAAAGTCTCCTGTGATGGAAGGTCAGGTAGAGAAAATCTCCCAGCATGCATCAGCGTGAGGGGCGACCCCACAGGTCAGCCCCCCTCCTCAGGAATACTCCATGTGGCTCCGCGTGAGCGACGCCGGGTCGACGGCCGAGCCAGAACGGTTGCCATGGCGACGGGTCTGCAGCAGCCTCCATCGGACTGGATGAGGTAGTTTCCTGTCGCTGTGCGTCCAAAAACCAACCAATCAGCATCTGTATCTCGGCACACGCTGCCCAGAGTAATCAGACTACTCAGAGTACAGTAAAGATAAGAGTAGAAATACTCATAACGACAGGATTTATCCCCTCGGTCACAACATCAACAGTCACTTAGTTAAAGTTACTTCATCACTATAGTTACTGCTTATTGCTTTAAAAAAAGTCTAGTTACTGAACTAGTTACTACAAATAAAAGTTCTTTATGAAGTAGCTCATTGTGTCCTGCCTGAACAGTCAACCTGCACACATGCATATCAAACACACATGCATTTACACACACAGACGTACATACACACTCACATAGACACACCGTATTGGCCCGACTATAGGACGACTCTGATTATAAGACGACCCCTATTTTTCAAATATCATTTTGTGAAAATAAAAATATGTTGAAGGCAATAAGGTTATTCATAAAACAACTTTTTATTGTACAATTATTCTAGGAAAACTCACAACAGAGATAACGTTTCACGTGATTTAGGATCAAGAAATATTACTGCAGTGTTAAATAAAAAACTTTATTCTCCTTCTCAAAATCTGAGGCTGTGACTCAGTGAATAAGCAACAATTAAGTACCCTCAAAGGTTCAGTAAATGCACTGATGATGTAAATAACTTTATAAACATCAAATTCAAATTCTATTCAACTTCATACACATTAACAATTCAGTGTAATATATCTTGGCCTCCTGGCAGTTGTTTGTTGACTCTGCTGTGTTGATTTCCATCAGTTTAAAGTTGGCATCAAAACTCCTCTGTTGTTTGCTCACTCGTCTAGCTTTCAAGCCCCTTCGTTCCAGACGTCACGTTCCTTCATTTTTCATCAGATCCTGCTAAAGACCTTTTTAGGGAACATTCAAGCATACATTCACTGTGACGCTCCGTTCTCTTCATGGTCTCTGGTACTTTGGCTCCATCGAGCGGCGCGGATGTGTAACGACAATCTAGTCCTCGATTATAATGTGACCCTATTTTTGAGAATATAATTCAGGAAAAAAATATTGTCCTATAGTCCTATAGCCAATACAGTATATATACACACCCACAAGACGTGTATATGCACTAACATAGCCATATTCACACACACATAGATATATATTAACACACGCATAGATGCACATACACACTCACATAGACATATACACACACTCACAGACATATTCACACACTCTCATAGACGTATGCAAACACTCACATAGACATATATTCTCACTCACAGATATATGCACACACACACATAGACGTACATACACACTCACATAGACGTATACACACACTCACACATACATATTCACACACACATAGACGTATATACTCACTCACAAAGACGTATACACACACTCACATAGACATATACACACACTCTCATAGACGTATGCAAACACTCACATACAACATATATTCTCACTCAGATATATGCGCACACACACAGAGGTATGCACACACTCTCATAGACGTATATTCTCACTCACGGATATATGCACACACATGCAAATCTTTCACATACATATGCTTTTATCCAGTCACACAGACATGCAGACATACATCATTCATCCTCATGTACATGTATAAATACATATATAAAGACATGTAAAGACATGTCCCCTTCTGTCTCCCTCCTTCTTTTCTCCCTTCCTCTCGCCCCCCGTCCCTCCTCCCTCTCTGTCCGTCCTGCAGCTGCCGTCCTTCTGTCTCAGTTTCAGACTTCACCAGTCAAACAAAGCCCAGAACTCTCTCTGAAAGTCTCTTCACACTTCACTAAGACTCCAACATTTGTGTGATCAAACAATCTGTCGCTCGATTCCCAAAAACTCCCTGAACTTGTTTCTTCTGTGAGATTCGACAGAAACCCGGAACCTTCTGCCGTCTGCAGGTTTTCTCAGCTCGCCTCTTCAGAAACATCCAGATACCTCCAGTAAATACAAACCTGTGTATTCTGCAGGACCTAAGCACGCTGCTAGCAGCTCCCGCTAACCTGCTAGCATGACTAGTGGCTTCTGCTAACCTACTAGCATGAGTAGAGGCGCCCGTTAACCTGCTAGTATGAGTAGAAGCTCCCGCTAAGCTGCTAGCTTGACTAGCGGCTCCTGTTAACCTGTTAGCATGAGTAGAATCTCCTGCTAACCTGCTAGCATGACTAGCGGCTCCTGCTAACCTGTTAGCATGAGTAGAATCTCCCGCTAACCTGCTGGCATGAGGGGCAGCTCCCGCTCACCTGCTAGCATGAGTAGAGGCTCCCGCTAACCTGCTAGCATGACTAGCGGCTCCTGCTAGCATGAGTGGAAGCTCCTGCTAACCTGCTAGCATGAGTAGAGACTCCCGTTCACCTGCTAGCATGACTAGGAGGTCCCGCTAGCCTGCTAGTGCATCGCCATCACGTTGGAAACAGCCCTGAACTTGGTGCCTCTTCAGCGTCGAGCGCCTCAAACACCGCTAATTGCGTCGGGCCCCGACTGTCAGGAGTGTAAGGGCAATTAGAGAGAGGGGGTGGGGGGCAAAGTGAACCCGGGCGATGAGCGCCAGTGCTTGACGACGCGCGGCAGCCAATGGCGGCGCGGCAGAAAGGTAACAGGCTGAAAGGAGGGCTAATTAGGAGAGAGCGGAGCAGAAAATACAAATGGGAGCTGCCCCCGCGGGGGCCGCTATCGCTGCAAACAACGGCGATTATTGACAGTTCACGCGGCGAGCGGCTGGCGTTTCTTAAGTGGAGCACATTTTCATGTTCTGCTCACAATTCAGAGAATTGTTTTCTCCGAATTGCAGACAGTTTTTCTCCTGTTATTTTTGATACTACAGTTTTATACATCTGAAAAAAAACCGCAGGAAAGACAAATGCATGTGACTTTGCATGTGTGTTCTTCCTGTTGCTCATTGAGATCGTTTCTGTTGACCTCTGACCGGTTCGGTGACCTCAATCAAGAGCTTGCTGTGTTTCTCTCCCGTTCAGCCAGGGAAAACAGAAACGACAGAATGTTTGGATCACGCTAATGCTAAATCTAACAGTGGCTTTAGTGAGAAGCTTTTGGGACGCAGCGTTAGTGGAAGCTAATGCTAATGCTAACAGAGAAACAGCTTCATCATGCTAAAGTGAACAAAAACAGCTTCAAGCTTTGCTAAAGCTAACTGTGGGCTCTGTTAGGTCAGAGAAACAGTTTTGTATAATGCTATCGCTAAGGTCTCGTTTATGTGACGTTTCAGTGAAAATGGAACTTTTTTGAATACACTCCAACTCAGTTTCCATGGAAACGGGGGGAGAACGTTATTTTTCGGAAGCGCTGCTGCTGTACGTCCTCACCGCTGAACGATTTGGCCTTGCTGACGTCCTGTGAAGAGCCGTGTTCAGGTGATGCGGATGGCTCCGTGTTCCCAGACGTTTGACGGTTTGAGTCTGTCGGAGTTCTGTTTTGCTCTGCAGCTCAGCTCGTCGGAACAAAGGAGACGCTGCAGAGGCAGCGGCAGAGTCTGAGGCTGATCTGCTGAAGTGAAACAGTTAATTTTCCCCAAAGCCGAGCTGTTTGGCTTCGCTCCCGTCTGCTCTGCTGCATCTATAGATTTTTCCTCCTGTGTGGACTCCAGACCCCCTCACCCCCCTCGCCCCCTCCCCTTCGATCGCCGGCTCTGTGAAATGGATTAAATTCCTCTGGATTCTGCCGGGATAGGCCCCCCCCCTCCACCTCCAGTCCCTGCAGAACCAGAGGAAACAAGCGCGGAGCGGCTCGGGCTGTAAAACAAACTGTTCCCGCTCCAGAAGGCCTGGCCCGGCGCTGGATGCTGGAGGAGGAGGTGGAGGAGGTGGAGGAGGTGGAGGCCTCTCCTCACGCACTGCGCCCTTTGTGTTTGCTCAAGAATTTATGAGGTTACCGTTGAGTCTCTGCCGAGTCCAGATCTGATGTCTGAGCCAACAGGGAGATGGAGTGTTTGGTCTTTTGCTGGTCCCGTTCCGACTCGTCTCTTCGACTCTCGCCTCGGCTCGCCGCCGCCGCCGCCACTGCTCGCCGTCATGTGTGGTCCTGTTGCATCAAACCTTCAACTCCTCCGTGCTCTCACGGCCCCTCTGCGCCGGCCGTTTAATAAAGGCCGTAAATCAAGCGGCTCGTGCACGGTGCGCTCTTTATACGTGAGGCGTTGGGGGACGGACGGCAAAAGCGAACGTTGATTAGAGTCTGCGGGGCATTCAGGGGACGTCTGTAAACACAAACAGCTCTCTGAATGTGTGTGGGGTGTTAATGTGTTATTGTGAGCGGTGGGGTTGAGTATTAACGAGCAACACACACCCCTGCTGCGCTGGAGTCACGCTGAAACTGTGTGATGAGTGTTACTGGTAAATCGCTCTGTCAACTAATCAGTGTGAGGTAGTGAGGTGATATCAGTGAACCTGGAGCCGTTGTCCCGTGTCAGTCTGAACCCGCTCCGTGTGTTCCAGGGTTCAGCCGAGCCGCCCTGCCCTTCGGCCTGGTCCGGAGGGAGCTGTCCTGCGAGGGCTACGCCATCGACCTGCGCTGCCCGGGCAGCGACGTCATCATGATCGAGACGGCCAACTACGGCCGCACCGACGACAAGATCTGCGACGCCGACCCCTTCCAGATGGAGAACGTCAACTGCTACCTGCCCGACGCCTACAAGATCATATCACAGAGGTGAGGAGGGAGGGGGGGTCTGCAGGTCAAAGGTCACGCCACCTCAGTTGGTTGGAAATAAAGCACCTGACGGTGGTGTGAGATTTAAAACACGAGATGAAATCTTCAGAAACAAGTTAATTTGCTCTTGGAAACTTTCCGTGAAGTGTTCAGGGACCACCGGTGAATAACAGCTTCATCATCGACTGTGATGCGTTCAGGAAACATCTGTAAACTGTAGAATCAACTGGTGCACATGAGGAGGAGACGGACGGCGGCGTCACGTCCCTGGACGGACTTCACGCTCTCGTTCTCTGCACACATAAGAAAGAAGCCCTCCAGAGAGTCCTGTGCAGCCGCCTACCGCCCGACAATTAATCAGCAGCTCACACCTTCCAGCCGTCAGTTATTCCCAGGTGGAGAGGGTGGAGTGGGCGGAGTCTGAAATGGAGTAAAGTAGTGCAGACCAGTTCCTGACAGGAAGAAGACCAGGCCTGAGTTCTTCACACCAGCTGCTCCTGTTTCAGTCGTAGCCAGTCGAGCTCAGAGCGGCTGGCTCACATCAACTCCCTCCGTCAGTTCGTCGCTCCACCACCTGCAGCGGTTCCAAGTCCTTCAGCTCCACCGCTGTATTTTCATGGCGTTCCTCCACTGAACTCTTCTAAATATGAAGCAGTGCAGTCGGAGCTGCTGCTGCTGTCCTCACCTGCCCCTCCACCCCCACACCCCCCCCACCCACCCTCCTCCACCCCCCCAGCCCGCCTCCGGCTGCATCGCCCACCACGTCTGGGACTGCTGGGACCCTCCGGGCTGCGCTCTCCTCAGTATTTACTCCGGTGGGACGGAGCTCTACAACAACCGATTCAGGAATAGCTTCGCTCCGTCCTCCTAAATTTACACCACAGTCCCAGAGAGCCGCTACAGTAAGACGCTGCGTGACCCCCGCGCATCGACCGGGACCCGCTGCACCGCCACGGAAATAACAAGCAGTCACAAAACACCGAGTGCCAGGTGTGTGTTCCTTCAGCGCTGAGAAATCCGTAGAGAAGGTTTAGTGCTGGAGGGAAGAATTTCAGCATAAGAGATTCTGAAGGATAGATCGAGACTTTTGAGTTAGTTTTACTGATCAATGTTGTTTTGTTATTAACGAGATGATAGAATCCAATGAATTCATTTAAAATTCATAGCTGAAGGTTTTTTATGGGCCAAAGCAGAGCAAACAAACCACCGCATGGAGAGCACAACCTGAAACACTGAGTCTGGAAGTTTGAGCTAAAAAGCATCGATGTTTCTGCAGCGTAAACATGTGTTTAGAAAGTATTGACGTTTATGAAACAGGAAGCGATCGTTCACAAGAGGAAAGTAAATTTCGTTCAAAAAACTGCATAAACTCCAGAAATATGTAGAACACAGAACAACACGTCGTCATGGAAACAGGAC
The DNA here is from genome assembly GCF_902148845.1 of Salarias fasciatus. Classification (NCBI taxonomy): domain Eukaryota; kingdom Metazoa; phylum Chordata; class Actinopteri; order Blenniiformes; family Blenniidae; genus Salarias; species Salarias fasciatus. The sequence continues at coordinate 6,279,129 of NC_043762.1, forward strand.
AATTCACGTGTCATCATTGAAATGTGAAAATCCACACGTTGTCATGGAAACGTGTCGTTATGGAAACGTGACAATCCACATGTCGTTATGGAAACATGAGAATTCACCTTTCATGGAAATGTGAGAATCCATGTGTCGTCATGGAAACATGGCAGTCCACATGTCAGAAACATGACACTCCACGTGTCGCCACGGAAACGTGTCGTGCCACATGTCGTCTCGGAAACATGGCAGTCCACATGTCATAGAAACATGACCCTCAAACGTGTTGTCATGGAAACTTAAGGCCGCATGGAACACCATGTAGTCACACTCAGTCTTCATAGAAACGTGGCATTGCCAATGTCGTCAGGTTTAGTTGTCATGGATAAATCGGAGGCGCCCGAAGCCTTCACACTCGGTCGTCATGGAAACATGCTCCACATGTTGTCAAGCTCAGTCTTCGTCGAAACGAGGCATTGCACATGTCATGGGGCACAGTTGCCATGGAAACAAAAGGCATCACATGTCATCATGTGAAGCACCCATTTCTGTGATGTCATCAGTTGTCATGGAAACACGACACTCCATCACTTGCTGTTTGAACCAAAACAACTCCAATGTTGACATTGTTGACAAACAGCAGCAACAGTTTCCTCTGTCACGCCATCAGTCTGTGATAAACAGGAAGTTTCTTCTTCTTCTTCTTCTTCTTGTCCTCTGAAGGGCGCAGTGGGCCGAAGGAGTGAAGCTCCACTGAATCAGTGAGCCCCGGTTTGATCTGTCAGAGAAACGCTTTGCCTTCATCCTTCATGAACTTCTCTCTCTTCACAATCTGTCGCCGCCCGTCGTTTACTTGGAATCAACTGCCGGGGTTCTAATGAGCTACGTGTTTATTCCTGTTTTCAAACTACAGAGCGAGCAAATGAAGGCCACTAATTAAAGATATCAAACGTAGACTAACACCGTCTTTCACCCCGCCACGGAAAGATGGCCGACGGTCACTCCATGGCGGCGCAGGCCTCTTGTTAGCAAAGTAATGGACTTCAGATATCTTTATTCATACATCATGTTTAATAATCCATGAGCTCCCGGAGAGGAAAGGCCGTTTTGTTTTGGCAGCGGCGGCTGTAAAAGGTCCGCCCCGGTAAATGTTCCTGCGTTTCCGTTCGTCTGGAGATGCGCCGTCACGCTTTCCCGCGTCTCCGTGACAGAAAGCTCTGAGATGTACGTACGACTCGCATCTCTGCGCTGACCTTCTCAAATATTTATCTCGTGCCTGCAAATTGTTGAAAGTCCTATTTTGGGGCCGTTGCGGTGTTTGTGTGGAGCCGCCGACTCTCCTCTCCTCTCCTCTCCGGCCTCCGGCCGCCGCAGAGCTCGACTGAAGTGGAGCCAATTTCACCCGATGCACTATTTACACAAACCCAATCCTCTGCAGCTCCTTTATTCCCCCCCCCCCCCCCCCCCCCCCTCTTTCTTTCTCTAACATTTCCGGAAACATCTCCACACACACAGACACAGACACACACATCCTTGCAGCTCCCTCTCACTCTCTGACTGGATCGTTAAACATCACGACTGAGTCTGCGACCCTGAACGGAAAGACCTCACAGACGCAACTAATTGACAGGGGAAAGGGGCGTGTCCCACGGATGATTGACAGGGAGAGGGGGCGTGTCCCTCCTTTGAAGGATATGATGATCGTCTGGACCAGGACCAGCAGAATCTGGGAGTCATGACTCTGGAGGAGAACGTTGTTCTTATCGTCCATACTGAGCTTGTGCAGTCGCAGTGTTTCACAAGGTTGTTTGTTTCCCCCGTTTCCATGGAGACGGACTCAGAATCCTCAAAAAGTTCCGCTTTGGAAGGCGTTTTCAAAAAGTCGTGTTTTCATCGACCCTGAGCTCGGTTGTCATGGAAACGGGGCCTCACCGGGAACTGAAACTACATCTGAATCCATTAAACGGACCGGACCCCTCACAGACGATCCGCCGCTCACGGGTTCTACACGGAACAGCAAGAGAAATACAAACGCACACACACACACACACACACACACACACACACACACACACACACACACACACACACACACACACACACAGTAGCAGCTCAGTGTCGTGCCACCTTAACCTCAACCTTCACAGCTGAGTGCCTGACTGGGACCCAATGGTAACCTTATCCCTGGAGCACACGCACACACGCACACACACACACGCACACACACCCTCCACCCACGCCACTGCTAGCTCATTTGAAAGCGGAGGGCGTCTGACCCGCTGGCCAGTTCGCGTGTGGATGTCTTAATGAATGTCTTCTCCTCCAGCGGCGGCGCGACGACTCTAACTCCCAGCATGCCTTGAGCTGCTGCCTCTCACTCTGTCCCTCTCCCCTCCGCTTTCAGACCGGCCGCGGCGCTCGCCTTGCTTCCCCCCTCGCCGCCGCTGAATGTTGTGATCTCTCTCTCTCTCTCTCTCTCTCTCTCTCTCTCTGGGTTCAGTCGTGATGAAATCTCTGGTCAATCTTCTTTCTTTCTAGGTGCAACAACCGTACGCAGTGTGTGGTTGTCACTGGCTCTGATGTCTTTCCTGACCCGTGCCCGGGAACCTACAAGTACTTAGAGGTCCAGTATGAGTGTGTTCCCTATAGTAAGTATTGCCGTCTCACACTGTGTGTGTGTGTGTGTGGATGTGTGTGCGTGTGTGCGTGTGTGTGCGCGTGTGCGTGCATGTCGCTGCAGCTCCTCTCTTTGCTTGCCAGTGTTTTGTTTTGCAGACGAACCTTCAGCTGGTGCGTTTGCATTGCAGAGTCGTCGGCGTCCTTTTTAAAATCGGGTTTGATGAATTATGGTGGTGCGTCTGGTCGCCATGGAAACGCTCCTGAAACGCGTGTCTGACTCGCTTCTCATTTTGATGTGTTGGTTTTTAGACATTTCATGTGGGTTTTCAGCTTTCCGAGCCGAATCTTTCCCAACGGTGATCATGCGAACCTCAGACTCGACTTTTTTTCGCCGGTCAGATGAAGACGGACTGAATTTAGATTAATTCTTGAAATTACAGCATCTCCGTTTTCTTTCAAAATAAAAGTTTCATGTAGACCAACTTGATACAATGTCTGCGTCAAATACAGTTTTCAACTTAACACAAAACTCATTCTGTGATTAACAGCGATAAAAAAGGAATCCTTTTGTTGACTTTCAGGAGTTTTAACATTTTAAAAATGGTTGTAATTAACATTTTTTTTCTTTCAGCAGTCTCACAAATAACCAGAAGTTATGTTGGAATTTTCAGTGTTTCAGTCATTTAAAGGTTCGCTTCACACAAATGCTGAAAAAAAAAAGCCCAATTATGTGTAATGAAAGGCGCAGTGCAGATCGCTGGAGTGCTTCTTGTTTGCAGAAATCTGCCCCCGGGCTCCGTTTCCGCTCAAACATTCAGATAAACGAGGCTCCAGAGCGAAGTAATGTCTTGCTGAACCTGTGACAGATTGATTTGGTTTTGTTTTTATTTGCCGTGCCAGATTTTTCAAATTTATTTATTTATCATCTCTCCTGGAGATACTGACGGAGGATGAATCCAGCCAAGGCGGCGTCGGCCCCTCCTCTCCGTGAAACACATGAAAGAAGCATCAAACGGGGTGGAGGGGGACATTTACATGATTTAAATCCACCCTGAACGCACAAAGTTTCCTAAATCAGCTCAGCAACAACAAAAATATCACGTCGACAGTCCCGTCCGGACTTTCCTTCAGAAGGTTACGTCTGACTCTGTTTGCTCCTTCCTCCTCTAAAGAGACTAAAATCACCTTTTTTTTGTGTAAATCAAAGGTTCCTTCAGTTTAAACAGGAACAGACTCAGAGTTTGTGTAGAACTTCTCTCAAACACTCAGTTCCCACTCAGGGTGTGGCAACTTTTTAACATTTAAAGTGTTTCTGGCTCAACAATGTTTCAGAGCTCTTAAAGGTGCAATAAGTGAGAAATTTATGATCGAATAATAAAAACTGTTCCTATTAGTCTAATGATGTTGAAGAAACATCCCCTTTAACAACCCGTCATCTCCATAAACAATGTCTTGGCCCCGTTTAAAACTGAGAACTATTTTGGTGGGCGGGGCTAGCCGTCACTACTTCCTGGTTCTTGTAGCCCCTCATTACTTCCTAGCTCCATCACGTCTTCCTATTCCCTTAAATCTATCACTACTTCCTGGTTCCTGTAGCCCGTCATTATTTCCTGGTTCCAAAGCTAGTCATATGGTAGTTGATAAAGTTGCTGCACAAGTAGCGCATAATTTTCTATTTTATATCTGTGCCGCCGGTACAACACCCCCAAACTCTCTAAACTCTCACAAACTGGGAACCTGCAGGAAGGAAGAACGTTTTGTGATGTGATGTTTCTTACTGCACCTTTAAATTTGAATCCTTCTTTGACTTATTGATGGTGGACGGTTGATAAATGAAATCTATTTTAGTTTGCTGCTCCAAAAGTTGCCTCCTCCGTCTGCCTGATTTGTTTGATTGATTGAAAACTGTGTTTTACTTTTCATCGTTTTTCAGTTTTGATTTCAATGAGCCCCAAACAGAAAAGAACCCAGAATGGAGCCCTGTGGAACACTAATGCCAAACCCATCAGTGAAATGACTGAATATTCAGTCAGTTCAGTTTGTCACTCTAAAATAAACTCAGATCACAGACACAAACTCTGATGCTTCGATTTTCTGGTGGTGAAAATAAAGTAGAAACATGAGTCATATCGAATGAAAAACTTTTTTTTTCATGAAATTCATCTTTGATCCGATGTTTCCAAGGTTTTTTCATGTCCTTTTATCAAAAAGGTCATTGATATAAGTTCTAGACTTTTTACTAACTGAATAAACAGAAAGGGACCCAGAACTGAACCCTGAGGAACACCAACACTTCATATCTTTAGCCTTTAATGTTATACAATCTTAATTTTAAATTTCCAGACACAAAAAGTTCAACTCTAGCAGCCTTGATCAGGAATTTAGAAGTGGCTTCATTGTTTCTCTTATTTCCAGTTTTCTGATGAAATAAATCATATTTGACTTTTCTGCAGCTCGAATCATTTCATAAATGAATTAATCTTTGCAAATACGCCCACACACACGGCGCACACACAGACGTGCTAATATCCAGAGCAATAAAGAGATGATTCAATGAGTCATGCTATCTGTGCAGATGTGTCCAGATGGGAGTGAAATAAAGAGTGTGTGTGATTCCACTTCAGCAGGGGCGGAAGAAAAACAGTTTTCACTGGAATTTGTCAGGAAGTGACCTGAACTCATTGACGCCGGTGGCGTTTTAAAATGATGGAACGTAAACACTGAATAAATATTCCTTTTTTTCCTCCTTTCACACAGAGCTCTCCGTCACCCTCCTCCTAACCTGATCCTCTGTTTTCAGCCTCCGATCCGTCTCGAGAGCCACATTTGGACCGCAGGTACCCGGAACCCTCCGGAGCTCCAAAGGTTCTGAGGAGACGGACGGTCCGGACGGTTCGTCAGAACCGACCGAACAGCTGCGGCGGAGCGAGGCGGTTCCACCAGCTGCTCGGTGCTCTCTCCCAAACACAGCATTAAAATAGATAAATAAATAAATAAATAACACGGAGAAGAGAAGTGAATTGGCACGTCGATTGGCCCGGACCCCAAAACGGAAGAACCTGCTGTTCGGCCGGCTGCTTCTCAAACCAAACTCCAAACTTTGGGATTCAAACTTTCACGGCTGTCTCTTAAGGAGGCTGGCGGCGAGCCGAGCGGATGTGACGCGTTGCCGTGGTCACACACCTCACTTCCTGTCTGGATCAGGGAGGAGTCGTCGGGTTGCGGTTCTAGTGACGGCCCTCGGTTCCTGCGGTCAGAATGTGGTTCTCTTCCCCCCCCCCCCTCCCCTCCCTCCCCAGATCGACGCTCCATCAGTCTCACATCCGTAGTGTGTCAAGTGTGTGTGTGTGTGTGTGTGTTTGTGTGCGTGTGTGTGTGTTTGTGTGTGTTGAAGCCGTGACCGCCTGGATACGTTTTCTAAAAAAAGCTTTCTGCTTCTTTTGGCTTTGTGTTGCCGGCAGATAAAGACGGTAAGAGTTTAAAGTCCTGAGCTGTGTGTTTTTCTATCCTCAGGACTGGAGGCTTCCTCACTAACACCCCCCCCCTCCCACCCCCACCTCTTCCTCCCCCAGCAGCCCTGCAGTTCATGTCATGGCCATGCCCTCCGACTAATTCTTCTTCTTCTCTTTGTACCTGCCAGTTGACTCGTGATAACCTTTCTCTCCCTTTTCTTGCACTCTTCTCGCTTTCTTTTCCAATGCCTGAAATAGAAGTGGAACAAAAAGGTAAATGAGTGGTCTGGTCTTCCCCCTCCCGCCCCCCCCCCTCCCCCACTCCACCCTCTCCTCCCCCCCTTCTTCGGCTCCTTGTTTCTGTGGTGTTGAGTACAGAACCCCCCCCCTTACGTCTCCTGCCCTCTCCTCCTGATTGCCTCTCCTGTCTAATGCTAAGAGACCCCCCCCTCCCCTCCCCCTCCAAGGATTGTTTGCATCTACAGAGTCCAAATAATTTCCAGAAGTGAGTTTTAAACATCGTCCTGGAGAGAAAACGCCGCCGATCTGTTGCAGGGACTCGGGCTTAGCGCCGTCTGACCCCTGACCCCTGAAGAATGACTAGTCCTCTATTTCTCTCCTCCTTTGGCTCAGCCTCTGGGTGTGTTCACACTTCTGAAGGTCTGCTCGGATTCAAACGCACATCGGAGCCTCGGCGCTCTCCCGACAAGAATCAGACAAATCCAGCCGGACGGAGCCCAAAGAGGCGGAACCCGCTTAGAACGAAGAAAATCCCCCGCAGAGTCACAGGAAGTCCAGAATCCAGGTGGAAGTCATTTCACAGATAATTTAGATTGATTTCAAGAGTCAGTCAGCTCCAACCAGCATCTGAAGACAAACAAAAAGAAATCCTCTTAAAACTCATCTGGGGCCAAATAAAACCTGGTTCATTGAACCTTTTGGTCCAGAAAAACAAAGCCCAGGACCAGCTCAGAATCAGGAACCAAGTCAGAAAATTCAACACACCACCAGTACAAACACATTCAGGTTCTTGTCCAAAACTATACGAGACTAGAGTGAACTCAGTGCACAGGAAAACCAAAATCTTCTCAAATACGAAACTGAGCAAGTCGAGGAACGGCTGAGAAAGAAGGTTCAGGAAAAGATACCAAACCGGTTCAGAACCAGACTGAAAGCAGTTCAGGTACTGGTCCAAACCAAGTTCAGATAACAGTCTGAAGTCTCAACACAGTCTAGAACTGGTCCATAAAAAAACTACACCAATCCAAGAACAATATAAAACCAGTGAAACTGCTGTTTCCAAAAAGTCCAGATTCATGACGCGTCAGTTCCAATAAAACCAAGAACTACTTGTAGGTCTATAACCAGTCCAGACCCAGATGAAGTCCTGGATGCACCCGTTCAGTTCTGGTTCCAGAACAAACTGAATTCAGCTCAGATGAATTTCATTTCAAATCCGGTGAACAGGTCCAGGTTTCTGCCTCATCAGAGACGTTCCAGTCGGCTCTGTTAGCGAACGACTTCCTCTGTTTCCACCAAAGTCTCCAGTTTCTCTAAAGTGGCGTCGAAGCAGCAGGTCGTCATCCGCTGACCTGTCCTGGCTCGCCGTTCAGCGGCTGCCATCTTTTTGAGAACCGCACAAGTGTGAATGCAGCCTGAGTTTGCTTGGCCTAACTTGTCCCGCCCCCATGGCACGTGATGTGGCCCAGCAGCGGTGGCTGAGGGGGGCCGGGCCGGGCCCCGCCGGGAACGCACCAATCAGGCAAACCGCCGTCCAGAAGCGTTCCAGATGGCCTCCCTCACCCATCCGCCGTGCTGACAAGTGGCGAGAATCAGTCTACCTCCCCAACCCCCCCCGACCCCCGACCTCCACCCTCATTCTTACCTCTGCTTTGCTGCCGCCATCATCAACAACCCGCGGTTCACTCTTATCTCAAGATGTGAAGTCCGCCCCCTCCCCCTCCTCGTCCGGGTCCACGATGTCCGTGTGCATGTGCAGTGTGTCCGTGTAGCCGGATTGTTCATGTGGCGTCCGGGAACGCTCCGGTTTTCGGGGGGGGGGGTAAATAGGAAAGAACCCCACCGTGAACTTTTCCATTCCCTCATGTCTCTGGTTTGCAGGTTTTTCTGTTTTCCGTTCATGTTTTAGTTTCTTTCGTCCCTGTTAGGATGTAGCGGCAGACCCTTGAGGTGCAGCTTAACCTTCACACACATTCGCTTGCTTTCTCTCTCCCTGGATCGGTAGAGCTAAAGCTGTCGGTAGTAAAGCAAAAGCTTCACCGTCCCTGTTTTTTTTTTTCTGTCGTGCAGCAGCGAGAGCGACGCCTCTCACATGCCACGTCTTCGCCAGCGACCCTCCTGACTGGACTCTGTTTCTCGCTCTTCTCTGTCACTAGTTTTCATTTGTCCGGGGACCCTGAAGGGGGTCGGAGCCGCCACCTTCCTGTTTGAGGCCGAGCAGCAGGCGGGCTCGTGGTGCAAAGACCCGCTGCAGGCCGGGGACAAGGTCTTCTTCATGCCGTGGACGCCGTACCGCACCGACACGCTCATGGAGTACGCCTCCCTGGAGGACTTCAAGAACGCCCGCCAGACCACCACCTACAAGCTGCCGCACCGCGTGGACGGGACGGGCTTCGTGGCGTACGACGGCGCCATCTTCTTCAACAAGGAGCGCACGCGCAACATCGTCAAGTTCGACCTGCGCACGCGCATCAAGAGCGGCGAGGCCATCGTCAACAACGCCAACTACCACGACACCTCGCCGTACCGCTGGGGCGGCAAGACCGACATCGACCTGGCCGTGGACGAGCGGGGTCTGTGGGTGATCTACGCCACCGAGCAGAACAACGGGCGCATCGTGGTGAGCCAGCTCAACCCGTACACGCTGCGCTTCGAGGCCACGTGGGACACGGCGTACGACAAGCGCTCCGCCTCCAACGCCTTCATGGTGTGCGGCGTGCTGCACGTGGTGCGCTCCACCTACGAGGAGAACGAGAGCGAGGCCAGCCGCAGCCAGATCGACTACATCTACAACACCAAGCTGAGCCAGGGCGAGTACACCGACATCCTGTTCCCCAACCAGTACCAGTACATCACCGCTGTGGATTACAACCCGCGCGACAACCAGCTCTACGTGTGGAATAACTTTTACATCCTGCGCTACGACCTGGACTTCGGACCGCCGGATCCCGCTGAAGGTAGGACCGCATCTTTCATCTTTTAATCCATCTAATCTATATGTCAATACAAGAAATGTACCTGTCTGTCCCCTCACCCCCACCGCAATAGCAGAACGAGTTTTTCCTTTCATGTGGATCTGTTGGGTTTTCTCTGTGAAAGTGTCTCGAAATGACCATGTTGTAAGCTGAATTTAACTGACATGAATTACCTGGATGCTTTTTAAAGCTCGTCGTGGTTCCGGTCCTCTTTCTGATTCTCGATTGGTCGCAATGTAACAGTGGAGACAAAGATTTTTGAATCGAGGTTGAAAAACTCCAGAGGTTCTCTAGTTGTTCCCTGGTGTGGGATCTCCCTGGGTGCTTGGGTAGCAGGTTGAGTGGAACAGTGGTTCAGCCGTGACTCATCGAGTTTAGCTGGTTGGAAATTTGAAATTTCGGTTCAACAGAGCAGCAGGACGTCCGGTAGACCGGTGACGGCAGGATTAGCGATGCAGCTGACGGCCGGGTTTAGCAGAGCAGCTCTCAGGTTCTTCCTGCTTGTTGTGGAGGATGAGAACCCCGGCTGAGGTTCGTCTCTTCACTCCAACTTCCCTTTTTCAGGTTGATTATTCAGAGTCGTTTTCAGGAGCCGTCTGATCTCTAAATTAGCCAAATGAAAGTCCTGAAACGTCGATGGCGCGCTGGGCCGTTGCTCGATAGCCCGTATCTGCACTGGAGTCCTGTTCACGCTGCATTGCGAGCGAGCGGGCGCCGGTGGAGTGTGGCGCTTGCGGAGACGTGTTGGTGTAATTGTTCCATTGTTTGGCTGCAGCGTGGGACGTCACAGATGGCTGCCTTTTAATTCTGGACGCTCTTCAGGTGTGATAAAGGAAGGAGGGCTGTGTTAGTCTTGGGGAAAGGGCTCATTTGCAGAAAGAAATTACACATTCACCCCGGTATGAGAAACCTGCTCCCGGCGGGGTCCCGCCGCCGCCGCCGCCGCTGCCTCGCGATAATAACGCACGCCGGCGACTGCTGCATCCCGGACCCTGTCGAATTCTTTAATCTGTGAGCCTCATCCGGAGCCGTTATGAACACTGGCCTCCTGAACTTCCCTCCGACGACGGGAATATCTAGGAGGAGTATCGCTGCTCGCTGTGACGGCGGCGAGGCGCTCCTGCTTACCTCCAGATTTCAAGTTGTGTTGCCATGGTTACCTCATTAACTTGTTTTTTTTTTGTTTTTTTTGCGACAGATCAGGAGATAATCTCCGTGGTATTGTGAGGTAATGTTTTGAAAAGCGTCAGGCTGAAGAGTGTGTGAGTTCTGCAGCACACGGTGAATCAGGGGAGCGGCAGATCAATTACAGTGAAGAATCTTGTCAGGCGGTTAAAGGGCTTAAATTAATCTGTGAAGTGCTGAGAGGCGACATGCGTGTCGTCAGACAGGGACCTTACATCAAGCCCATAATGGCTTTAATTACCTGACTGCAGCCACCTCATCCTGCAGAGTGCGGCTGGGTCTCCTGCATGAAGTGGGGAAACGAGAATCTTGACCTGACTGCACCGTATATTCACAGTTTCCCTCGGCGCGCCGTGGAAATCCGGCCGCGGGGGGATTCTTTTGTCTGCTTAAATCAGAATGATAATGGCCTCGGCTGCGCCGGTAACGCTTCAGTGTGTGCGCCGCAGAAACACTCCCTTCCTGCAAAAGCACCAGGCTGGAACCACCTGATGGCAGCGGCACCGCCGGCGCTGCTGCACGTCCACCCCCGACGGCAGCCCGGACCCAGTACGAGGCTCAAATTAACTGGACTCCTCCAGAGTCTGGTCTCTGCTGGCTGTTATTTAGGAGCAGCAGGTTGAGTGGAGGAGTTTGCATCTGGACAGCAGCAGGGTTCGACTAGCGGCTAGCAGCGGATTTCACAAAACCAGAGCTGGTTTGGCAGAGCAGCTGCTGTAGCCGAACTACCAGATGCAGGTTTTGGCACGGCTCCTCGCTGCAGGTTTAGCTGAGCATCAGGTTTAGTGAAGCAGCAGCAGGTTTAGTAAAGTAGCTGGTTTAGCGGAGCAGCTGGTTTAGACTCCCATCAGCTCTGTGCTCCATTCAGGTGCAGATCATCCAGTAGCGAGACAAAATATTAGAAAGTTTTTCTTCCAGTCTCCAACAGTAAAAAAAAAGAAAATTAAATGTGATTCAGAGGCAACAAAACAAGAGTGTCGGAGAGAAGCTGAAGAATGTGTGTGTGTGTGTGTGTGTGTGTCAGTGGAGACCATGTGCTCCTGAGCTTTGACCTCTTGTCAACACGTCTGTTTGCCCCCCCCCCCCCCCCGCCGTCCTGCAGCAGCCTCAATTAAGCGCTCGTCAGGCGGAGAGGTGACGAGCGCTCCCAGTTAAACGAGCCGGCCGCGCTGTCGCCGTGGCGATGTATGTAAATGTAATTAACGGCTGGATCATCATAATTAGCCTCCTTGTGTGGGAAGAGCGCCGGTCGGAGGAGGAGAGCTGCTCCCTCAGCTCACCGTGCGGCGACGCCACGCCGCATCCTTTCATCCAGACGTTGATTCACTCATTATCTCCGGCGCTGCTTTTCCCGCCGCCGCGCGCTGGCTGGGAGCCAATCAGGAGCCGGCGTTGTGTGCAGGACTTGACGCCGTGTGTCATTAGGTGTGTTTTATGCGAACATGTTGCGACCCGGAGGTGCCGAGGCCAGCGGAGCTCGCTCGGCTCGCTGCTGAATGGCACTTCAGAATAATTGGTTCTTGTTATTCCTCTTTTTTCTCCCCTCTTTTCCAAATCTGCGCCTTTAACTTCTTTACTGTGTAGCCATTAGGATTTACTGCTGCCCGTGATCTGCTGTTGAATTAAACTACCTGTTCTGAGAGTAAACTAATGGTGCCCAAATAATGTCTCTCTCTCTCTCTCTCTCTCTCTCTCTCTCTCTCTCTCTCTCTCTCTCTCTCTCTCTCTCTCTCTCTCTCTCTCAAACTGAGGGGCATTTGAGGCGTAAAGGAAATTAATTGTGGCCATTAAGATTCATGGACCAGAGTGAAGTTACCTTCAACACTACAGCTCTCTCTCTCTCACACTCTCTTTCTGTCTCTGTCTCTCTCTCTCTCTCTCCCTCTCTCACTCTACCGCTCTCGCTCTTTCCCTTTCCCTCTCTCTGTCTGTCCCTCTCCCTCTCCTTCTCCCTCTCTCTCTCTCTCTCTCTCTCTCTCTCTCTCTCTCTCTCTCTCTCTCTCTCTCTCTCTCTCTCACCCCCCCAACTCTACTATGCTCTCTCGTCCTCTGCTGTCAGAGGCATCGACCTTGTGACGTTCATCCGGAGCGTCTCTCGGTCGCCGGCAGGATTAGAGGCTTGAAATGAAAAGCCTTCCTTCAAAAGCAGCCGAATAATTGATCTCACAAACTTTGTCGTGTGTAAGAAATCTTATCAAGCGGCTGGAAATGTCTGGTCACGTTCTGGAGCGGCGTTCTGCCGAGAGAGTCCGGGTTTGGAAAGACAGCTCCTCCAGGTCGGAGGTCAGGGGTCATCAGATGGTCTGAGTGTGTTTCCGTTTACAGCAGGTTTTCAGCAGGTGCTCAGAGACGCTGGAAATGCAGCATTGCAGAGTTTTCTCAGAAACACGGCGACTCCGTCTCTGTGGAATGAGTCCAACAAGGTCCCATCAAAGTAGCTTCAATTCCCTGGTTTTTAAAACGCACCTTTGAAATTTTTCAGGGAAAATTTACTGATTGGTGGTGTTCCTCAGGGATCAGTACCTGGTCCAGAACTCTTCCTCCTGAGTGGTAGTCCTCCTCAGGGATGAGTACTGGGTCAACAACTCTTCCTCCTGATTGGTGGTGTTCCTCAGGGATTGGTACCTGGTCCAGAACTCTTCCTCCTGATTGGTGGTGTTCCTCAGGGATTGGTACCTGGTCCAGAACTCTTCCTCCTGATTGGTGGTGTTCCTCAGGGATCGGTACCAGGTCTAGACCTCTTCCTCCTGATTGGTGATGTTCCTCAGGGATCGGTACCCGGTCCAGAACTCTTTCTGCTGATAGGTGGCATTCCTCAAGGATATCAGGTGCAAAACTCTTCCTCTTCCATTTAAATGACGTCTGAGAAGCTCTTGACACTTTAAAGTTTGCATTTGCAGTTGACTTTTTAAAGGGACATTTTAAAAACCCAAATAGACAAAATATTGAAGGTCCAGAAAATCCAGTTCTGTTAGGGACCTGGATCTGCTTTTAGACAATTTGAGACAATTTTGGGTGAAAAGTTGTTTTGTTTTAGCAGCCTCACAGGATTCAACATGTGTCCGTCTCCTCACCAGAACTCAGAGTTCAAACTTTCAGTAAGTGAAAGCTAGCGAGGTGGATGTACTGTGGCTAAATGCTGCTGCTATAGCTAATGTTGCTACTGCTGCTAATGCTGTTCCTGCTGGTGTTGCCACTCTTGTTGCCAACGCTGCTGTAAGGTGCAGTCTCAGACCTCCCTACAGTCTCTGACCTCCCTACAGTCTCAGAGTTTCCTACAGTCTAACCCCCAATGCACACCGGCTCCGGTCCAGCTCCGATCCGGCTCTGGAGCCTCTGCGGAGCTCCGGTCTCTTTCCGCAAGGATCCTATTTTTCCGGACGCCGCAGCCCATTCCGACAGAAGCAAGTCGGGTGCCGGAAGGAAACTCGATACGTGTTCCAAAATAAGTGACTTCAAAATAAAATCTGTGTGTTGTTTTGGCCTTAATATTCTATTTTTTTACTTCTTCTGGTAGAATACAGAACAAACAATGTCATGTAGTCATTATACGCATTAGAAGAATGAACGAATGACTCCAAAATGGCTCAAAACAGCTCTGTGACCGGAGAAGCTCTGTGTTGCCAGATTGGGCGGGTTTCTGCCAAATCAAGCTTCTTTTTTGAACATGTTGGACGGGTTGATGAAATGATTATGTGTTTATGATGTTTTTTTTTATCATACAAATACGGTTTTAATGTGCATTTTCAACCGACATGGCGGTTTGGGCTGCTTTCTATTGAGTAAAACGGGGTTCCTCGTGTTTACGGGGGATAACGACAGATCTGGCGGACTGCAGAGACAGTGGTGTGAATCACAGTGCTGCGGTATACCGGACCGGAGACGGACTGTCCAGTGTGCATGAGGGGTAAGACCCCCCCTACAGCCTCAGTTCTCCCTACAGTCTCAGACCCCCCCTACAGTGTCAGGATGTATCAGGCAGAGTTTTCTTGTGTTTCTGTTTACAGCCGTAGAGTCAATAAAGCAGTGATCTGCTACACTATCATCACAGCTTTAGTCTTTGTCATTTAGCAGGAACAGTGACGCCTTCCTCGGCGTCGGATTAGAGCACGGCAGTCTTCTGGTGCCTCTCGAGCTCGGCGTCGTGTAAGCCGAGCGTGGCGGTGCGAGCACGGCGGCGTGAGCGCGGCGGCAGCGTGAGCGCGTATAAACACACTGATGTAAAATTCATGTCTGCTGGGATTTGTTTCCCTGTCATTAATTACTAGCACTGGCTCCAAGGTAAAGAGGCAAAAGACCAACACACACACACACGCACGCACACATTCACACACACACACACACACACACACAAACACACTGCTGTCTTTGTGGGCCTTCCATTGATGTCGTTCCCAGGGGTTTTTCCTTCAATGGAAACGGTCTCATGTTTAGAAATGTGTAATCAGGTGTTTGACCCCACAAACATAGTGTGCTCAAATCACAGTCACACTCACACACTCACACACACACACTCACACACACACACACACACACACACACACACACACACACACACACACACACACGCGCGCTTTGTTATTTACTGCTCTGCAGTGTTGTCTGCGTCCATTGAGCAGCTCCCGGGGCAGATCGGTCGTGTCGGGTCATTAAAGTTCACATTCAGATGAACAGCAGCTGCTTTATGAGAAGATGCTTCGTTAATGAGCAGAATGTTAATTATCCCCGAAATCTGAGTCGTCTTCCAAAAGCTTTTCATCTTTATGTCGGCTGTAAACTCCGCCGAACTCCAGCTGGATGCCGAGCGAACTTAGAAATGATCCCTGATGACGTAACCACTCACAACGTTTCACATGAAAACGCTTGGTTTTTTACCGATTGTTTCAGAAAAGTTTCACGCTTACACCACTTGTTACGTGAAAACGCTTTAGTTTTTCAGGTTTGTTTCAGAATCTTTTCACGTTTGCCCCCTCGTTTTAGGAGAAAATGCTTAGTTTTTAAGGTTTATTTCAGAAAAATTACACATTTTAGGTGGAAAATGCTTCGTTTTTAAGGTTTATTTCAGAAAAGTTACACGTTTTAGGTGAAAATTCTACGTTTTTAAGGCTTGTTTCTGAAAAGTTTCACGTTTTCACCACGTTTTAGGTGAAAACGCTTTGTTTTTCAGGTTTGTTTCAGAATGGTTTCACGTTTACCCCCTCGTTTTAGGTGAAAATGCTTAGTTTTTAAGGTTTATTTCAGAAAAATTACACATTTTAGGTGGAAAATGCTTCGCTTTTAAGGTTTATTTCAGAAAATTGACACGTTTTAGGTGAAAATGCTTCGTTTTTAAGGTTTGTTTCAGAAAAAATTCATGTTTACACCACGTTTCATTAGCAAACAGTGTTCCTATCTACTGAGCGTGTGCTGAACTGCTGGTTATGAAGGAAGTTTCCAGAAAGTTGCTTTTTTTCTCATTTTCATGTCGATGTGGTGGAAGCGTTTTCTAAAAGTTGCATTTTCATTAAACTAAACTCGCCCCTAAAGTTTAATGAGTAACATCACTGAGAACCGACGGGCGTCGAGACCACAGAACTACAAACATGGCCGACCTTTAGTCTGTTTTCTGCGTGGTGCGTTCAGGGTAACTGGAAAACCTTTCATTCGTCGTCCTCCTTTAATCTCTGCCACGACGAGCCTGATGGTCGTTTGTCACCTGAAAACTGAAGACTGGTAAATAGGACATTCCCAATTCGGATGCATAGTTCCCAGCAGCATGAAAATGACACTTTGGTGAGTTAAAGTGACAACTTAGTGACAAGAAAGACGGAAAATGTATCATTGCAATAAAAGATCTGAATGGATTTTTTTTTTCATTAAATGAATAAATTAATGTGATCACAACTCATCAAACCCCACAGATTTAGTGTTTTACTGTTATGAATGAGTCACATTGTTCCTCTTCACTGCGTCTCTCAGGTTTTCATTACAAGTTGACTTTAAAAGAAGCTTTATTCAAATCTCCATGAACACTGTAAGCTGGTGCTGTCCCAGTTAATCTCTTTAATTGTGATTAATTAATGTCGAGCTGCCAAGAGATTAACTTTTTTTTTAGTTCATGATCTGTATTTGACGTAGTCATGGCGCTTTATTTTGAAAGATCTGAAAAGGCCAAAAAGGGAAATTCTTCCTTGCAGCAGATTTCTCAGTTTCAGTGTTCAGACTCTGACCGGTGAAATAATCACAACCTTCACATTTCTCGGTTTTCTTGACGCAGGTGATTGAAATGTGACCAGTTTTCACTGAAAATGACTCCAGCCTCAACATTTTAAAGAAACTGCCTGGGGCCAAACCCAGAAACCTACGAGTCTCTTTGCTGGAAACAGGATTATTTCAACGTTTTCGTGAAGTTTTAGGTGAAATAAATCAGTTCTGTGTTCTAATGTCACAGCGGGTCCTTCTGAGAACCGACGGGGTCGTCACACTGAAGCCGCTCTCTTTAAACAAGGACGAGTTCTGGTTCAGGTCGAACTGGAGGTCTGGTCCAGGTCCAACTTGAGTTGAAGTTCAAGTCTGACTGACTGGAATTCTGGTTCAGGTGCGACTGGACCTGATGACAGTCCTCCTCTGGGGTCAGATCCAGGTTCTACCCTCCTCTGGGGTCAGATCCAGGTTCTACCCTCCTCTGGGGTTAGATCCAGAATCTACCCTCCTCTGGGATCAGATCCAGGTTCTACCCTCCTCTGGGATCAGATCCAGGTTCTACCCTCCTCTGGGATCAGATCCAGGTTCTACCCTCCTCTGGGATCAGATCCAGGTTCTACCCTCCTCTGGGATCAGATCCAGGTTCTACCCTCCTCTGGGACCAGATCCAGGCCGACCAAGCCGACAATGGGAGAGAAGGTCTCAGAGCGTCTTCTGGAGGGAAGAACAAACCCTGATGTTCTCCTCCTGGATTTGATCTGCAGTCAGTTCGTTAGAATTCACATTCCTGCTGTTCTTCCACTGTTCTTCTCCTCCACTGTTCCTCCACTGTTCCTCTACTCAGCTGTTCTTCTGCTGCACTGCTCCTCTACTCTACGGTTCCTCTTTCTCGATCTCAGGCATTTGGAGAACATGTAGAACATTAAGGCCATGGCGCAGATTCAAATCAGGCCCTGCGTCATGTGACGCAACTGTGCTTACCACGGCTCCGACATTGAGATAGATGGATCTTTAGCACGTTGAGGCGTTCCACAGGGAACGTTCATGGATCCCCTTTCACCTGCTTTGGTTCCGTGCGAACCACTTTCCACCGTTTCGCCCGTTCCTCAGGATCAATGAAACGGACGATAAACTCGACCCAGCCCTCCGACATGCTAACTGCTGCACCGCTGCTGAGTTCCTTTATTTTTCTCACACAGTCATTTATTCAACCGGAGTCAAACCGTGGCACCGTTACCCGAGCAGACGGAGCACGTTCCACTGCTCCACCACGACGCCCAACACATGTTCTCGTGTCCTCGTGGTGTTCTCATGGTGCTCTCCAGGATCACGTTCTCCTGCTGTAAACCTGGTTCCGCTCACGCTGAGCCTCTCCCCGGAAAGTGTAAATTAAAACGGACTGAGATGATCCGGGCCGAACGCGTTCCGTGTTTACATCCCGAAACGCTGCTTTTAAACGTCTCCAACTGGTTACTGGAGAAGCGAACGCCGCTGCAGCGGTTGAGTCTGTTCTTAGACGCGTTTCTGCCGTCCGGCCAGAATGAGCTCAGAGTTTCCATGAAGCACTCGAAACATCCGATCTGTTGTTTACGAATCAAAAAATGTGCTGATGGTTCCGTTCTGCTCATATTTACTTTTAACACTGTGTGTGTGTGTGTGTGTGTGTGTGTGTGTGTGTGTGTGTGTGTGTGTGTGTGTGTGTGTGTGTGTGTGCGGTTGTCCAACACTCTGTCTGTTTACACGTTTCGGTCAGATGTGAAAAAGCAGCAGAACTCACACTGAACTCCAGCTCCGTTGGTTCTGTTGATTCTGTCAGTTTTACCGGTTCCATCAGTGCTTTTTTTCCATCTGTTTTGTCGGTTCTGTCGGTTCTGTCAGTTCTGTTGGTTCTCTGGGTTCTTTCAGATCCCTGGGTTCTGTCAGTCCTCTTCCTCTCCTCCTCCTCTTCCTCCTGACCTCCTCACAGTTTTGTAATGAACTCAAATATTTTAACAACAGTTTGGGTTTTTTTTTCTTTTGCGGCTGTGTAATGAGTGTGAAACCTGAAATGTTTGAGTGTGTGTGTGTGTGTGTGTGTGTGTGTGTGTGTGTGTGTGTGTGTGTGTGTGTGTGTGTGTGTGTGTGTGTGTGTGTGTGCGGCTCCGTCACACTCGTCTCAGAGGAACCGCCGCTCCGTGTGTGATGATGGAGTGTCAGATAGCATGAGATTGCATTTTCCCAGAAGCAGCGCTGTAGTAGCTTTCAGGACGGCCCGGCTCGCTGCGAGGAGGCGCTTTCATCTCCAAATACAATCAGCTGCGCACACACACACACACACACACACACACACACACACACACACACACACACACACACACACACTCACACACACAGAAATACCTTCTACACATAAGTATATTTGCATCCACACAATTGCACTCATACATGTATCTATAGCTATATATCTATATTTTTTGATCTATGTATTAAATCACACATGCATGTCATTTATTACACACCTTCATCCACATGCACATACTTGCACGCACATGAACACACACAGACACACACACACACACACACACACGCCGGTGTGCTTTCTGTAGTCACACTAGCTGCTCAGACTGTGTTAAAGTGTCTGGATTTCTCCTTCAGCATCAGTCTGTGTGCACACAGCGACACACCTGCGTGCACACACACCCATACACACACACACACACACACACACACACACACACACACACCCGTGCACGCAGATCCTGGACTGAATATCGCGGGACGTCTTCTTGCTGATGTATGAGATTCGCCGTGAGCGCCGCGCTTCTCCTTTTAGCGCTATCAGAGCGAGGGAGACGAAGGAGAAGGTGAGGAGCAGCCAGGTCTTTGTCTCCATTGTTGACATTTAATCAGCCCGAGGTAGCGCTGCGCCTGGGGGGGGGCCGCACCGCGACAGTGGGGGGGGGGGGGGGGGGGGGGGGGGGGGGGGGGGGCTGCCGCCCATTCCCACCTTATTTATGGTTCTGAGTGGTTGAAAGCAGCAGGAGTCAGACGCTGACGTGGTTTTTGCTGTCGTGGAGGAGCAGAGAGGAGGCCGAGCTGCAGTCAGTCTGACGGCCTCCCCTCCTGTGGGGCCGGGGGCGGGGGGGGGGGGGGGGGGGGGGCAATGTGATGAGAAACTTCCACAACAATGGAAACGTTGAATTCCTGATGTCCGATTTTTCTCTCTGACCTGTGAAGGCATCGTTTCCATGGTTACCATAGCCTCGTGTTTTCCTCTCCCAGTGCCGGCCATCGAGGACTTCTCCGTGTCCTCCTCCGGGCCGCGGGCCACCACTTTGTTCACCACCACGGCGGCGTCCACGGTCCGGGCGGCGCCCGGCGACACCACGGCGGCCGGCGGCGCCGGGGCCGGGGCTGACCCCCGAGACGGCCGGGACCCGTTCGAGGACTCCCGGGGGCCGGGGACCGCCGAGCCCACCGTCCCCGAGCTGCCCCCCACCCCCCGGCGCTTCTGCGAGGCCACCAGGAGGAGGGCCATCGACTGGCCCCAGACCCACACCGGCACCCCCGTGGAGAGGCCCTGCCCCAAAGGGACCAGAGGTACCTGACAGGGCGGCGGCGGGGAAGGGGGGGGGGGGGTAATGGAAGGATGTCCTCAGCCTCCATGTGACCAGATGTGTGGTTTTCAATCAGCTGACCAATGGAGTGATTTTCATTATGCTGAACTGACTGATCTGTTTTACACAACAATGAACCGCATTCAGTTTTCGCGGGTTAATTTCAGGTTGATGATCTGATTTCAGCTGACCAATGGCGTCGCCGTGCTCCGGAAATCCCCCGCGATGTGAATCGATCACATGAACTGCGTTTTTCCCTTCAGCCTGTTTCAGATCAGATGTTTGTATTTACTGAGCGAACAGTTTGAATTTCGCTTTTCTTCTGTGAAATGTGGAACAAACAGGTTTTTACCTCCAGTACAGAAGCCTTCCTCTCATGTTTTCTTTACAGCAGCGTTTGAGGATTACACAGCTTCTCCACACAGCTTCTGAAACACCTATAAAATATTCAATCCCGTATAAAAGGCCGTTTACGGGCTGATGTAATCCGCTGTAACCGCAGCACAGATTCAAATCTGAAGCTTCTCTGTTCGCCCAGCGGCTTCGCTGTCGTGTCCGGCTGAGATTAACAAACCCGCCGATGGATTATTCTCTTTATTCTCTCTCTTCTGACATTCTCAGCAGACAAACTCCTGAAATCTGATTTTCGGCTGATAGACGACGGGAGGTGGAGACGCTGACGGAGGCGGAGGCTGACTTCATTCCTTTTACTGATTGTGTTGTTTGCTCTGATCCTCGCCTCAACATTAGGAACATCGAGCAATGTTTAAGAACTAACTTTTACAGAAAAATTCAAATTTCTGTAAGAAAACAACAGAATCCAACATGAAAAATTAGTCAAATTTGACTGATCGAAAGCGAAAAAGGACTATTTGAAATTATGCAATATTATCCAGATAATACATTGTTATAATATTTTTGATATTATATTATATTAAGTTAACAATGTTATAAAACACAATAAAGTAAACATTCCAGTAAGAGTAAATGCTTTAAATAAAATACTTTAAGAAAATCATAAATAAAGTCAGTGAAGAAGGCGTGAGCTGTCTTAGAAGGAGAACGGGTAAAACTGCCAGCGTGTCAATCAAAACGAGCAGATGAACACATCCGATAAATATATTCAAAAAGCAGTAATCTTCTGAATAAATCATGAAATAAACGCGGCGTTCAAAGCAGATCGTTCCCTGGATGTTGGAGATCCGGCGTCACATGAAAGCGAGCGCGCGGCGCCGCGATTATGAGCGGCGACGTAAACGGCGGCGTTTTGACGGCGGTTGAAGGTTTCCCTCCCGGAGCCGTGCAGTCGGGTCATTATCGGGGTGGAGCTGACAGCGCCGCCGCCGCCGCCGCTACCTTCACACCCCATCAGGAGGCTGACAGAGCTGTCAGCGGAGTGACAGCAGGAAGACGCTCTGGCGGAGGGGGGGGGGGGGGGGGCACGCAGACCGCCCAAGAGCTGCTTTTGATCATGTTCAGGATACCGCAGAGATCCGGCGCTTCAGATCCGATACGCATGATAAAGACAACAATCCTCGCTGAGGAGATCTGCAACTTTCAAGCCTCTAATCTGACTCTCAGCTGAGAACAAAAAAAAAAAAAACATGTCACTGATGGCGTAATGCAGAGAGAAGCAGGGATTTCGGATTTCTGTACAGAGTCCCTGAAGGCGTCGTCCAGCTCAAACAGCCAATCAGACGCTTCCTTTGCTTCCTGGATCGTTTTAGGAAATCAGCTCAGTTTGTTTCACAGAGAAAATCCTCAAATACGATGAAAAGCTAATGCTAAGCTAGTGCTAAGCTAACTGACCTCGTGACCTCATGTCAGAGAACCAATCAGCTTCCAGCTTCACTTTCACTGAAGTCTTTCTTCTGACTGAGCCGGAAAATACCAGAAACACCACCAGGCTGGAAGGCAGGCATCCCGAAACAGAAACCAGTCCTGAACCGCTTCAAAACCAGTTCCAAACTAACTCTAGAATCCAGAGTAAACCAGTTTCAAACCAGAATAAACCAGTTTAAAACCAGAATACACCAGTTTCAAACCACAATTAACCAGTTTCAAACCAGAATAAACCAGTTTCAAGCAAGAATTAACCAGTTTCAAACCAGAATTAACCAGTTTCAAACCAGAATGAAGCAGCTCCTCAGCAGACGGGGGCCATGTGTCCTCCTGTTTCCTGGTCTCTCTCTTTCTGCATATTTTCAAAGCAGGATCCGTGTTTATTGATCTTTCAGATGTTTACTGGAAAGCTGTTTACATGATGATCAATGTGTTTATTTCAAGGCGAGTTTTCATTTCTACGGTTGCCTTTTTGAAACTGTTTGTATTTGACCTGTTAATCCCTGGTGTTTACGTTTTCTTTTTCATGTTGTTTACCAGTTGATGATTTATTGTTTTCCCTACACACACACACACACTCTTTGATTCTTTCCGCGGTGCGTTCAGTGACCGTGAGGTTTGACGCTGTGTGTGGTGTGTGCTGCAGGCGTGGCGTCCTTCCTGTGCACCGTGGCCGGGACGTGGTGCTCCAGGGGGCCGGACCTCAGCAACTGCACCTCCCACTGGGTCACCCAGGTGGCTCAGAAGGTAAGAGCCTCCGCCGACGTGAAGACCGGAGGGAAACGGAGAGTTTGAGTGCAGTGAGAATCAAAGAGCCCGGACTCCGCTGCGCTCTCACCGTCACGCTGGTCTGAGCGAGATGTGGCCGCTCAGATAAGAAGCACAGCGCTGGCTGCGTTCTGAGGGGGAGATCAGCTCAGTCGGGCCGCTTCACAGCAAAGAGCAGCATCGATTTCATACAGAAACACTCAGATTATAGAGCGCGAGACGGCGTGACAGCGGCTACGCTAGCAACTCTGAGGAAAGAGAAAAACACGTAAACCAGCAGAAAACTCACGGGAAACTAACACAGCCAACACAAAACAGCAGAAAACCAACACAAACCAGTGGAAAACTAATAAAAACTAACTGAAAACCTAAAATAAAAACTAACACAAACCAGTAGAAAACCAACACAGACTCAAAGCAATCGAGCCAATGAAAACAGCAACTCAAACAAACCAAACCACTAAAAACCAACCTGCCTCAGGAGAATGTTTGGGTCGAATCTAGAGGATAAAATGCCAATAAATCACTAATTCTAAAAAAGAAAAAAAAATATTGAAAGTTGGAAAAGATCAATAACTATAAAGTAGATCAAGCCGTTCAGAATAAATTGGGAATTTGAATTTTCTATATATATATAAAATTTACAAAAAAAGCTTTTGTATTTGAGAATGAAGAAAATTTCCAAGAAAAACCTTTTGAGTTAAAAAAAAAACATCTAAACAATAAATAATTCCTAGATGAACAGAGAAATTAGATTAAATTTAATATCAAGTTGAAAAAAAACCTTCTCATCTCAGATAAGAAACGCAGATCCATATTAATCCATATTAATCCATATTTATTAGAGTCTTTAAAGGCTCATTAGTCTCTTAGGACACATTTTTCACTGATTCTATTGATGGATTCTTATTTTCCATGAAGACAATCTTAGATTACAGTAATAAGAAACATTCCGTCACGCATTCCTCCAGACCTACATTGTTCTGACCTCCAGCTGCTCTTCTGCTCTTTCCTGTGGTTTTTCAAATGATGCAGATGCTTGAGGTGGTTTCCTGTTCTACGTCATGTTCTCCATCCCATTCTCCATTCTGTTCTCCATCCCGTTGTCCGTCCCGCTCTCCTCGCCCCCTCTGAACTCCTCCGCCCGTCTTGTGTTTCCAGATCCGCAGCGGGGAGAACGCCGCCAGCCTTGCTAACGAGCTGGCCCGCCACACTCAGGGCCCGGTGTTCGCGGGAGACGTCAGCTCGTCGGTGCGCCTGATGGAGCAGCTGGTCGACATCCTGGACGCTCAGCTGCAGGAGCTCCGGCCCAGCGAGAAGGACTCAGCGGGACGCAGCTTCAACAAGGTGCTGAGGGCTGGGGCTGGGGCTGGGGCTGGGGCTGGGTCTGGGGCTGGGGCTGGGGCTGGGGCTGGGGCTGGGGCTGGGGCTGGGTCAGGATCCAGGGCTCTTCCTCTGCGGTTCCACTCAGTGAGGAGGAAATAAAAAGTAGCTGATGAGACGAATCTCAGTCTGCTGCTCCTCTACCTCCTCATAGATATGCATGTAAAGGCTGGATGCTTCATGGCGGGGTTTCGAACGCCATCGCTGGCGGCCATCTTGCTCCAGGCAGCTGGCAGGCATGAAAAAAATGCATTATAAAGTAAAAATACAATTACTAATATAACAGTTATTTGAATTATTACACTTTTTAACTAAACATGCAATAATTCACAATATTATTTTAATAATATTCATATATTCTAAGCATAGATAAAAAATAAACTCAAGTTTTCACTCTATACTTGATTTTTATGAAGCCTAAAACTTGATTTTAACATTTTAATTATTCATGCAGTGTCATATGTACGTCTCTGAGGTTTACAGCAAACCAAACCGCCTCAGAATCGGTAGAAAACTGACCAAGTTCTAGTTGTTAAAGTAGAAGAACACAGTGTTCTGAGTGAGTCGGCTGCCTGGAGCAAGATGGCCGCCAAGTGAGACGTTCCACTGGCCGGTAGTGCGGCTCACACATCCAGTCTTTATTATATATATATCTATGTTCCTCCTCCTCTTCTTCTTCCTCTTCCTCCTCCTCTTCCTCTCCTTCATAATTTCTTCTCATGAATTTTTCATCAAAAACTTTGAAATATAAAAATTTCATCTCTTTTAAAAGTTGATTAAATACGATTTAATGTTTATTGAGTTTGAAAAAAAATTAATTAAATCAAATCACCAGCCTGAGTCAGGAGGAGGAACGGGGCAGGGGCGGGGGGCAGTTAGACAGAGGCTGGAGACGGGGACAGTTAGCAGACGGGTGGAGGAGGGGGCAGTTAGCAGACTGGGAGGATGGGGCAGTTAGCAGACTGGGAGGAGGGGGCAGTTAGCAGACTGGGAGGAGGGGGCAGTTAGCAGTCTGGGAGGAGGGGGCAGTTAGCAGACTGGGAGGAGGGGGCAGTTAGCAGACTGGGAGGAGGGGGCAGTTAGCAGACTGGGAGGAGGGGGCAGTTAGCAGTCTGGGAGGAGGGGGCAGTTAGCAGTCTGGGAGGAGGGGGCAGTTAGCAGACTGGGAGGAGGGGGCAGTTAGCAGACTGGGAGGAGGGGGCAGTTAGACTGGGAGGAGGGGGCAGTTAGCAGATAGGTGGAGATCTGGGCAAATGGCATACTGGAAAGAGGGTATAGTTAGATGGGTAGAGGAGGGTGGGGATGGGGCAGTTAGCAGATGGGTGGAGGAGGGGGCAGTTAGCAGACTGGGAGGAGGGGGCAGTTAGCAGACTGGGAGGAGGGGGCAGTTAGCAGACTGAGAGGAGGGGGCAGTTAGCAGTCTGGGAGGAGGGGGCAGTTAGCAGACTGGGAGGAGGGGGCAGTTAGCAGACTGGGAGGAGGGGGCAGTTAGCAGACTGGGAGGAGGGGGCAGTTAGCAGATAGGTGGAGATCTGGGCAAATGGCATACTGGAAAGAGGGTATAGTTAGATGGGTAGAGGAGGGTGGGGATGGGGCAGTTAGCAGATGGGTGGAGGAGGGGGCAGTTAGCAGACAGGTGGAGATGGGGCAGTTAGCTGACTGGACGGTGACCTCTGGAGGAAAGAGACTTCCTGTTTTCTCACTTCCTGTTTCTACACTGTTTCTCGTCCTGCTTCGTCTTCTTGTTGTGGAAAAGCTTCAAAAGAGAGAGAAGACATGCAGAGCGTACATGAAGGTATCACTGACAGGCCGTTCCACCAAACTACCACCACCCCCACCTCCCCCCAGCTTTATTACCCCCCACCACCCTGGACCTCTGTCTTTATCTCTGATGGTGACCGACTCCCAGCATGCAGTCTGTCTGTCATGTGTCAGTACCTGGTGGAATCATCTGGCCTCCCCCTCCTCCTCTTCCTCCTCGTCCTCCTCTGTTGTCTCAGTAATTGCCCCTCCCTCGGTGATAGTTGCCCCTCCCTGTGAGACAGAAGCATCGTCGTCAGGTTTTTGTTGTCAGTCTCGTGTTTTATCTTCATCGGAGAGCTGCTTCATGTTTTAATGACTCACATCAAACTGTTGTCAGCGTGGATCCATGTCCCTCAGTCGTTAGCGTTAGCATCAGCACATATTAGCCCCATTCACATGTTTTGTTGAGTCTTTGGTGTGTGTTTACATGACAACAGTGCTCGTTTTCAGAACGCCCCCTGAGTCCCGCCTCCTGGAGGAAATCATCACCGTCAGACTGAGTTTGCGCCAGCTGTACTTAGCATTAGCATCCCGAAAAACAAGCATGAGTTTCCTGCTCCTTCTCTCTGCGTAATGCTAACTCTTAGCATTAGCTTGACCCTGTATTTACAGAAGTTAGCATTAGCGGCCTTCAGTGAAAGCTAACTTTCCTCTCGTAGATCCATATTTATTTCTTCGTCACGCAGCTCAATGTTAGCGTTAACATGGTATCCACTGTAGCGTTAGTTAGCGTAAATGTTTTGAAAAAAGATATATTTTACGAATCACCGACATTTGAGACACTTAGAATTTATGCTATGATAAAAGCTAACAGTATTAGCATGAGCAGCCTGAAATGGAGGTTAGCGTCCTACCGATGCTAGCATGAGCATTAGCATTACTGTCCAGTCCAGCTAGAGTATTCATTAAGATTTTTTTTTGCTTTTTTGTAATTTTCTATTTCATAACGAGAGTTTGATGAGGAGTGATTCGCCTCTGAGGCTGTCCGGCTGTCCGTCCGCCTGTAGGGACCCATGTTTGATCCCGGCGTTTAGCGGGAGCTCGGCGGGTTAACGCTGCGGCTAATCCCAGGCCGTGCGGACGGCGGCCCTCGTTATTCCGGTCTAACGGTTCGTCCTCCTGCGGTGGATGAGTGTTTTGGATAATCACAGCTGTGACTAATTGATACAGTGAGCCGCGGCTTGTTGTGGTTAATTACCGTTATTGCGGCAGTTAATGGCACCTATGGTTAAACTGTCACTCTGATTTATGGCGCCGGGGGCGCCGCCCCGCGCCGGGCGGAGGAAGGGAGGGGGGGGCGGAGAAGTGGACCGGCCGGGGTCAAAGGAAACTCCGCTTTCATCCTCATGGAGAATGTTTGGTTTGCTCTCTGCTCATCAGAACGCAGGAAATGAAAAGATTTCCTCTGAAAACAGCAGAACGTTGGGAGAGATTTCCTGTAAGAACAGCAGAACGTTGGAGAGAGTTCCACTGAGAACAGCAGAACGTTGGAGAGATTTCTTGCTGGAGAACCAAGCTGCAGCCCGATGAGAACATGCTGCTCACTGGCCTAGCTGGCTTTGCTTTTCCTCATGCAGCGTGCTTCATTTGATTGGCCTCCACAAGCTTTAATTTATGCTGAAACAAGGATTTCCGTGTCACTCGGATCTGCTTCAGCAGCAGAACAACGGGATTCAGTATCGTGTGTTTAATAGTTAATATTAGCATGTAATGCAACCCCAACATTTACATCAATTAGCACAAAATTAGCATTGATTGCTGCTGAGATCAACATTTATTTTATACATATTTCATCACTTGCAGTTGAACCATCAGCACCGCCCTTTTTTCCTCAACACACTGTGATAATATCAACTTTTAACAGCGTTTGTTTTTGTAATAAACATCACTAATGTTCCCATGATGCATTTGCACATCAGCGTCCAAACTACAACTTGATATTCAGTGGCTGTAGCATTGGTATTTAGCAGTATAGCCTCAGCCAGCTAATTTTGGTGTTTTGTCATTCCAGCTGGGAGATTTAGTCGTTAGAAAATCACTACTCATTAGCTTTGTAGCAGTGGTGTAATTAACAGTGATAACTTAAGGAATGAATCACCAGAACAGTGACGGTTAGCCGGAATGAAGCAGGGATGCTAAATGCTAACGGAGTGTTTTGTAGGGCAAAGCTGATCGTTTTAGTTAAAATCATTCATTAGTTCTCAACTCAATTTTTGATAATGCTACCATTAGCATTTGGAAGAAGTGGAATCATTTTTAAGATTAATAGCTCAGACGCTGGGATTTTTTTTTTTAGCAATGTATTAGCATTAGCATAAATTATTTGTTGATATTAACATCTCATGGTGTTATTATTAAGACATAACTGTTCCAATCTTGCAGTTTAATGGCAGCATTGAGCATTTAGCTGGAATCCCGAAGAACCCATGTTTCTGGAACAGAGTCGTGCTGACTTTGAGATTTAGGCATGCTAACTCGTTAGCGGTGATACTGGCTCTGACAGAAGCACACTGGAGCCGTGATGAAAGCTTCGTACGTGGATGTTCCAGCTCTCCGTGTCCTTGCATGCCGCCTCCTCTCATCTGCCTGGTTCTCCCCGCTCCGTGTCTTGAAGCTCCGGTTCTGACGAGAGGAACCGGACTGACGTTGGACTGTTCTCCGTGGTCGCAGGCCATCGTGGACACCGTGGACAACCTCCTGAGGCCCGAGGCGCTGAAGTCCTGGAGGGACATGAACGCCACGGAGCAGTCGCACGCCGCCACCATGCTGCTGGACACGCTGGAGGAAGGCGCCTTCGTGCTGGCGGAGAACCTGATCGAGCCCGCCGTGGTCCAAGTGCCAGCGGAGAACATCAGTGAGTTCCTCCTCTATCATTCAAATGTTAACATTTCCGATGTTTTATATACCTCTGCAGACATTTTACCCTCGTCGTGCTTGTGTAGCTAACATCTGCATGTCGTAGCGCTAAAATGATGCTTTAGTCAGACTAACAGGAGTATTTATTAGCATTTATTCGCTCTAATAATGTTAAATTGAACCAATTCAGTTCAGTTATATGATTTGTCAACATTAACAGCGTCACGACATGCTGCTAACACTGTTAATTTGCATTTTAAAATTCACATTTAGCTGTTTTGATATTAAAAATAAGCTACTGATTAACATTGATATTTGTATTCATGAGCACAATTATTGAATTCCAGTGGAGCTGCCATAAGAATATAGTAGTGTCAAGCTAATCTTAGCATTGCTCATGCTAACATGGGTAATTAGCAGCAGAAATTGACATTTGATTGTAGTAATTCTATTTTTATGAGCGAGCTCTGTCTGCATTAGCTGATGAAAAGCATCATTAGCCTGGTAGAAGCTCTTGCTCAGCGTCGTTCCTCTTAAATGCGGTTAATCTTTATTTTCTCATGATCTCCTCGCTTTAATCATGAAGAAGAAACAAACCGGTTTCCGTTTGTGACTTTTCTCTCTCTCAAGGATCGAATCGCGTCGCGCAAAAGAAGATATTTCTTCTAAAAACGGTTTCCACAGTCGGTTAAAGCCAGCCGGCGCTCACAGAGTTGATTAGCGACATGATCTCATTCAGTTAGGTGGGCTTTGTGCTCGTAACTCCCGGTTGCTATGGCGCTAACCTCCCCACCCCCCCCCCACCAACCCCCCCTCCTCTGTCGCCCTCTTTGTCTTAGACTTCATTGATTTCTAATCTTTTTCCTGCTCTTTGAAGTCTGCTCAATGAGCGAAGTGCAGCGAGTTGAACTGTTCGGATTCTCAGGGGGGAAAAAAAGGAACCAGCTGTTGACTCGGTCGGTTTTAGCCACAGTTAGCCGTTTTTAGCCATTAGCTTTTAGTCGCTGTTAGCATGGTTCAGCCACCATTAGCTGCTTTTAGCCACCATTAGCCAGGTTGAGCCACCTTCTCGGAACTGTTAGCCAGCTTTAGCCACTGTTAGCAGAGTTGCGAGATCCATTCCGCCTTGCGCTGAATGAAAGAGTTTCCTTGCAGTTTTTGTCCTCGATGTGGTTTGATTTCGGTTTTCATGTTTACATGAAGTGATCAGATCATCCAGACGTCTTGACGACTGGTGACCTTTTCAAGTTTGACCACGAAAGGTTGTTTCTTCTAAATGGAGTCATGTTTGACGATCGGATCGACACTCTTTAAGTGATTGGAGTTCCATCATAACTCCGCCTCCTCCCTTCGTAACTTCTTTCTTTGTTTTGAAAACCACTTCATTTCTGCCAGCGCTTAATTCACAGAGACTGGTTAAATTTAGATTAATTGTTGAAACTGCAGCATCACAGCTGATGACTGGTTTACATTACGGGCCTAAAACTGCCTTGAAACACAAAACAGAATTTCTAAATTAATCTCAATCAGCTATGGAAATTCTGCGATTAATCACCCGGCGTCAGTCAGTCAGTCAGTCTGTCAGGGTTCCAGGACGTGAGAACGTGAGACGTTGCCGTGGAAACGGTTCCAGGTGTCAGTCAGTCTGTCAGGGTTCCAGGACGCCAGAACGTGAGTCTGTGCCGGTTCCTGGTTCCTGCGTCCCTCCTGACCTCTGGGTAATTTCCCACATCAAAGCGCCCGCCGTTCACCACCCGGCAGCGAGCGGCTGCAGGAATCCGGAGGATTTTCCCAGATTTGCTGCAGCAGCGCGGTGTTATCTGCCGCCGCCGGCGGGGAGAGAAGAAGCTCAGTGATATTTTTGATCCTGTGAATATTTGACATTCATTGCGCGGCGCTCCCGCTCATCCCCCGTCTCTCGCCGTCCTTGTTGTGGTGTTTTCGCTGCCTCGCGGGCTGCACAATGCCGGCCGACAGCTTAGCGACACGCTCTTTTTAAGTAAATGAGTGTCGGCGGGGGGCTCGGCGCCGAGAGGCTGTTAGCACAATGAGCTAGCGGTCCTGAACGCTATCGCTCTGCTAAACAGCGTGTAATGCTGCGGAGACCTGAGTAATCCTGTACCCCCCTCTGTCTTTCCCTGCGCCCCCCCCCCCCCCCCCCCCCCCCCCAACAGTGCTGGACGTGTACGTGTTGAGCACCGACGGTCAGGTCCAGGACTTCAGGTTCCCTCAGACCAACAAAGGCGGAGCCACGCTGCAGCTGTCCTCCAACAACGTCAAAGTCAACAGCAAAAACGGTGAGTCCGCCACTGCTGATGCTACGGGTTCAACACCCCCCCCCCCCCCCCCCACCCCCCCGTTCCCCAGTATATGTAGCATTAGCATTAGCCTTCTTTCACTACAGCTGCCTCGCCAATGCTGAACCGACTCCACGAAGAGTAGCTTTGTTGCTAATGCTAATGCTAATGCTACCTCCAGGGGGAACTCTGAGAGAGTAGCAGCAGCGCAGTGGCTTTAATAAACTGAGTGTGTGTGTGTGTGTGTGTGTGTGTGTGTGTGTGTGTGTGTGTGTGTGTGTGTGTGTGTGTGTGTGTGCTCAGGTGTGGCTAAGCTGGTGTTTGTGCTCTACAAGCACCTGGGTCAGTTCCTGAGCACGGAGAACGCCACGCTGAGGACGACCGGCGAGCCCAACAAGCACAACCTGTCCCTCACCGTCAACTCGCACATCCTGTCGGCCTCCATCACCAAGGAGTCCAGCCGCGTGTTCGTGGCCGACCCCGTCATCTTCACGCTGGAGCACCTGGACGTAAGTCCCGCCCCCTCCCGGAGCCCCGCCTCCTCTGTGGCTTCCACGCTGATGACACACCCGTATCACCTCCATCACCACACAAAGACAGGGCCGTGTGATCGCAGGCGGTGGACCTCGTGCTCTCAGACAATGGGTTTTTTTTTTTAGCCCTGACCGATTGATTTAAGGTTCGTGTGTCCACAAATTATAACCGTCAAAGTGTTCACAGACAGTGGTTCTCTGTCTTCAACCTGTTGTCATGTTAGCTTAAGTTTACTTTCCAGGTGGAAATGTTCACAGACAATGGTTTTTAGCCGTTAGCATTTTATGCTAATGTCCAGTTTGTGTTTACAGAGGATGGTTCTCGGAAGTGTTCAGTGGTTTTCAGAGGAGTTCCTGGACAGCGGTGTCAAAAGTGTTTGCTGACAAAGTTGTTCAGCCTTTTATTGCAGGTTCATGTCAGATTTCGGTTTTATTTAAGCCCTTAAATGTTCACAGATAATGATTTCCACGATGGTTCCAGTCTTTCAGCCTCAGTTTTTCCACACTCTGACAGACTCCGCCTCTATGAAGCTTTTTGTATGTACCTAATTGTCCTCCAAACCCATTGACCTTTGACCTTTTTTCGATGCGTTTTAATCAAACTTTAGACATGATACCATCGCAGCTTTAAATGATTTGTGCATTAACATGGTGTGTGTGTGTGTGTGTGTGTGTGTGTGTGTGTGTGTTCACAGAAGGAGCACTACTACAACCCTAACTGCTCCTTCTGGAACTACTCGGAGCGAAGCATGATGGGATACTGGTCCACTCAGGGCTGCAAGCTGCTGGACACCAATAAGAGCCACACCACCTGCTCCTGCAGCCACCTCACCAACTTCGCCATCCTCATGGCGCACCGCGGCAACGTGGTAAGCCCCGCCCCTCGAGAGTATGCGTTTGTGTGTGTGTGTGTGTGTGTGTGTGTGTGTGTGTGTGTGTGTGTGTGTGTGTGTGTGTTGGGGGGATCTGAGAGAAGCCAAACCCCCCCTTTGCTGTGCGATCAGGAGAAATGTCATTACGGGCCGATTAGAGCGCTGCGCCTGCCAGTAATAAATGTCTCAGAGAAGTTTGTGGTGAGTTTAATAATCTGTTCCCGCTGGTGAACTGGTGCCTGTAATCGGCCTTAACCTCAACCTGAACCGCAGCTGCAGACCGCCGCCCACCGCCCCCCGTCCCCCCACCCATACCCCAGCAGGAGCGGCCTGGCGTTCAGCTCTCAGCTAGTTTCTTTAATGCGAGCCAGGTGAAGGTTTTCTCTTTCAAACCGTCACTCTGCTCTCTCATGTTTTCACGTTTTTCAAAACAAAATCAAACTTTTGGACTCAGATTTAAACAGTTTATTGGGAAAAAAACGTTCCAGCCCTGCAGGATAGTCTCATCTCACGCCAGTTTCTAGATTTCACCACCAAAACCTGAAGGAATCACATCACAGAGACGATGGCAAAGTTAAAATCTGATGTATGAAGAGGAGTCTTTTTGTTTTGAAGTTTTTATTTATTTCATTGAAAAATGAAGCGATAGAAGGAAGTGACCTGAGTCCAGTCAGTCTTTATCCAACTCTTTTGGAATATTTCTGGTGTTTTTTTTGGTCAGTTTGATTCAAAAACAGAATAAAATGTGTTGTTTTGTG
This sequence comes from Salarias fasciatus, assembly GCF_902148845.1. Taxonomy (NCBI): domain Eukaryota; kingdom Metazoa; phylum Chordata; class Actinopteri; order Blenniiformes; family Blenniidae; genus Salarias; species Salarias fasciatus. Next base: position 6,312,473 of record NC_043762.1, read on the forward strand.
TTTAAGAACAGCTGCAGGTGTGTTGATTCGATGCTACTCTGTGCTAAACTTTGTTAGCATTCCTGTTTTTTCCAAGAATGCTAGCTAATGTTGAGCGCTTTTCTAGCTTTTAGCACAATATCATGATAACAGTCATGCTAACAGTTTGATTTCAGGCTATCAGTGTCCACAGACAATGGTTTTTAAAGTGTTCGCAGGCAGTGAATTTCATTTTTTAGCAATATGTTATGCTAACAGTTTGATTTCAGGTCGGAAGCGTTCACAGGCAGTGGTTTTCAAAGTATTCCAAGACACTGTCTAGAAATACTTTGAAAACCACTGACTGTGAACAGTAGTTTACATATGTGCGCACGGACAATAGCTTTTATCCTTGACCAATTTATACTAGTTTGTGTTTTCAGTGGAAAATTCACAGACAGTGGTTTACAGAAGTGTTCCCAGACAGTGGTATTTAGCTTTCAGACTAAAATTGTAACAGCAGAAAATGTTCCGAATGTTTTTTTTGTTTTTCTGAAATATCTAAGTTTACTTCCAAATCAAAGCTTTCCTCAAACTGGAGTAGAGTTCTTTTTGATTGACTTTTCCACGTTTTCACGATAAACTCTCAGGATTTTGGGACGATCTGAGCAGTTAATCATGAAAAGGGATGAAAAGTCCCCCAGTTTAACAGGAAGCTTCCCCGTTAAGCCACGGATTTCCGGCTCACGTGGTTTTAAACGGAGCTCAGAAATGTAATAATGATGCAATCTCACACACATTGTGACGGCTTTGGTCATATTAAACAATTTTACAGTTAAATCCAGCCGTATTAGCCTCAGATTTCCTGTGTTGGTGTTTTCTGGGAAGCGTAGATCCTCGGGACGTCACGGCTGCCAAAGCGTCAGGCAGAAAAGGAAACGGAGTTGATTTTAGACTGAGAAACTGTCTGGGAGACCGTGTAAATATGATCAGTTGATTTGAGGACTTCAGATTTCTGTGGGGTTTTTTTTTTAAGTCTTCTTAAACAGAAATATGTGGATTTCACTGAGTAAGGTTAATTAGCACCAGTGTTAGCATCAGTGCTAATGTTAACATCTCACCTAATGTTAGCACCACAGCTAATGTTAACATCAGAGCTAATATTAGCATTAGCGCTAATGTTAACATCAGAGCTAATTTTAGCATCTGAACCAATGTTTTCATTCCTGTGTCATCATGTCAGGTTTTCGTTTCTGTTGCCGTGGAATCACCACTATTTGGCACCTGCTTTAGCACCTGAGCCGCGGTGCTAGTAATGCTAATTTTCAGGTTTAGCTGTACATTTCAGCTGTGTTACAAATTAGCAATTTACCAAATGTTTTTTAGCTTTAACAATAACATTTCGATAAATTTGCATGTTGACGTGTACCAGAATAAACACTCATGTCAATTAATGGTGTTCCGTAGCAGAAATATTAGCTTTCTTTAGCACTTTCAGTCAGTCTTGATTTTCCTTTCCAGTGATTGAACCCGCTGAGCTTATTGAGCCACAACAGCGATACTACAGTAACTCTGATAATTGATCATGCCAAGATCATTACTGGTATTGATTGTCCTTGATATTGCCTGTCATTAGCTAAAACGTTAGCAATATCTATATAATGTAATACAAAACACAGTAGCGCTCATGTTAGCATGCGAGTTTCTGAAAGTGCTCTTTTGGTTCTGTGTGTGTGTGTGTGTGTGTGTGTGTGTGTGTGTGTGTGTGTGTGTGTGTGTGTGTGTGTGTGCAGCGGGAAGGCAGTGTGCACGAGCTCCTCCTCACCGTCATCACCCGGATGGGCATCGCCGTGTCGCTGGTCTGCCTCGCCATCAGCCTCTTCACCTTCTGCTTCTTCCGGGGCCTGCAGAGCGACCGCAACACCATCCACAAGAACCTCTGCCTCAACCTGTTCGTGGGCGAGCTCCTCTTCCTGGTGGGCATCAACATGACGGAAACCAAGGTACGTCAGGATCGCCGGAGAACGGTGACCCCGGAGCGCTGATGGAGGAGGCTCTTTGTGCCGCAGCGTCCCTGTAAAAATCCCACTGAGACTGAGAGTTTCAGACTGTCTTAACCTACGGAGGTTTCAGATTTCTGCATTCGAGCAACTCCGGAGATCAGATTTCTCCTCAGAAATCAGAGGAAACTGACACTGTCATAAAGCAGATCCTTCGCCTTAAAGACGAGCCGGCGTTCTGCAGCAGCTCTAAACGAGACCTGATGGTCCTGTATGAGGGGCCGTACAAGACATAATTCATTCTGGCTCTCTCACATACATATATCCTACTTGCACACACACATATTCTCCTTTCATATACACATGTTCTCCTTGCACATACATATATTGTCTAGCTCACACACACATATATTCTCCTTTCAAATATATAAATTCACCTGAATAAATAGGCATATATGCATGTGTATAAAGAAAATATATGTATGTAAGAGAAGAATGTATGTGTGTGCGAGTGAGTATCGTGGAAAAGGAAGTGAGTATAGTGGAAAAGGAAGTGAGTATAGTGGTAAAGGAAGTGCGCTGTGATTGGCTAAAAAGCTCAAGCAGGCGGGTCTTGTTCATATCAGTCAAAATTGCCGGTGCAGTGGAGTTCGCGCTGCTACAAGCCACTGGGGTGTTGGGAAATATTTTATCATCTCCAGAAACGGCCAGATCCTCATCCTCATGGCCTGAGCAGCAGGCGACAGGTTCATCTGCTCCAGACTGGACTCGCAGCAGGGTGGAAAGTGAGAAACTCTTCATACCTGCCAACGTCCCAGTGGCTTCAGCAGGACAAGCAGCTAACGCTAACACTACACAGCGCCCAACTGGAGGATTAGGGGCAATGTTTTTCAACCCCTGGGCCATCATGTAAAGAGTTAATGATGCTTTCCGTACGGATATGACGCTTTAAGACACAGTAAATAAACATACATTATGGAAAAAAACTCCGCTAGCTTAATGCTAACGTTAATGGAAAATAGAATGGCCATGCTAATAGTTAGCATAACAGTCACAGAACTTACTGGAACAAATTAAACTGAAAATTTCACTTGATTAATACAAATAACAAACTAATTATTTAAAAAATAACTGGAATATATATTCCTCAATCAGAAGATTACGGACAATAATAAAAATACGAACATAACACACAACAAGTAGCTACGGAAGCTCAAGAGGCTCAAAACGCAAATCAAAAATTCATCCAGATTACAGATTCTCATCACTATTCATGAGGAGAATGTACGTATGCGTGTGTAAGAGTGACAATATATTAGTGTGCAAGGAGAATATATGTTTGTGTAAGCACAACAATATATGTATGTGCAAGGAAAATATATGTGTGTAAGCATGAGAATATGTGAATGTGCAAGGAGAATGTATGTGTGTGAGAGGGCCAGAATAAATTATGTCTTGTATGGCCCCTCATCGTCCTGAGTGATGGACTTTATGTCTCACGTCTTGGTCTGGATGAGGGAATTAGGAAGTTTGAGTTTCTGTGAAGGTAGAAGGAAAGTCAGAAAGCAGAGGAAACAGGTGAGGAAGGAGAAAGACGACGATCGTCAAGTCACTTAGTGCCTCGACGAGGGCTGGAGAAATATCAATATGGTGAAGTAGAATGGTATAGACTGAGGGAAGTGATCCCTCATGGTTTCAGCATGAGTCAGCTGTTGCTGCTGCAGGCGCTACAGCTTCATTCAGTCATTCAGGGACAAGAGACTAATGGTTACTTTGAGAAATTTTCAATCAATTTTGTCCTCTGAATGATCAATGTCATCTGATCAAAGTTTTATCTCTATTTTTATTTTTTAAGTGAACTATATGGAACATCACAATATATCGCAATATCTTATATATATCATGATATTATTGTATCGCGATCCAAATATCGTGATACAAATCATATCGTGAGCTCGCTGCCAACATTCACCCCGAGTCTCGACTGAGTTCTCAGGTCTGACAGCAGGGACCCCCCCCCCAAATTGGACACATATAACGAGGGTGTGTGTGTGTGTGTGTATCCCTCCCTCCCTCAGCTGGTATGCTCCATCATCGCCGGCGTGCTGCACTTCTGCTTCCTGGCTGCCTTCGCCTGGATGTGCCTGGAGGGCGTTCAGCTCTACCTCATGCTGGTGGAGGTGTTCGAGAGCGAGTTCTCCCGCAGGAAGTACTACTACGTGTCCGGGTACCTCATCCCCGCCGTGGTGGTGGGCATCTCGGCGGCCATCGACTACCAGAGCTACGGCACGCAGCGGGCGTAAGCGAGCGTCCGGTCATGAGTCCGGTCGGGCCGGACGCCGATCGATCGGTGACACGCGACTTTATTTTGGCGACGAGGCGACTGACGGTGCTGAACGTGACCTTCTGCTCTCTGCAGATGCTGGCTGAGGGTTGATAACCACTTCATCTGGAGCTTCATCGGACCTGTGACCTTCATCATCGTGGTGAGTTCTACCTCATTCTGCTGAGAAAGTGTGTGTGTGTGTGTGTGTGTGTGTGTGTGTGTGTGTGTGTGTGTGTGTGTTTGCATCACTTTGCATGAGAAGCAAAGTGTTTCCATTACACTTGACAGCAGAGCGTCAGCGTTCGCTCAGCTATGAAATCCTCTGAAATCACAAACTGGAGAGCAGCGACTGCTTAAAGCAGTTCTCTCTGTGCGCACACACACACACACACACACACACACACACACGAACGTACACGCACAGAGGAGGACTCGTGGTTTCGGGCTTGAAGGTCATTATCTCGGTGGGGAAACAAAGCTGATGGTTGTGTGGGGGAGGGGTGAACATGGGAGTGATGAAGGGGGCGAGGCCAGACGGCCATTACCACCAGGGATCATGACACTCCGCCAGCCAATCCCACTTCTCCGGTCTTAATATTTTATGCTGGGCGCCGCCTGTTCGTACAGACGCACTTCGAGCTCGATGCGGGCTGGTCGACAGCCAATCAGAGAGCGGGAGCAGAGAAGGAGGTGGGGTTAGTGGAGGAGATGGGCTCAGAGGAGGGGGGGGTGGGGTCAGAGCACCATCGGTCCGTCCGTCCCTCAGTCCGTCCTCTCTGTTGTCGTCTCGGCTCCTGCTGCCGTCACTGCCTCACTCGCTCCTTTGGCTCACTTGCTCAGTGTTTGGTTGACTCTTTGGTTGTTTAGTTCACTTGTTCATTCTTTGGTTCACTTGTTCATTCTTTGGTTCACTCTCTCGTTGTTTGGTTCACTTGCAATGAATTGTGGAGATGTTCAACACACTGGAACACCTTCAGTCTCAGAGTCCAGCACCTGATTAAATCACAATCCATTCATTGTTTTCCAAGAAAGCTCCAACTCTCAAATCTAATGAAGACCTTTTCATACAGGAGAACATTTCTGTCGATCTGAGAACCTGTCACTACATCTAGCAATTTTGTCTCGAGGTCTAAGACTTTTCTTTAAGTCTAGGAACTTTACTTTTGACCCAAGAACATTTCCATCCACCTCAGAACTTTTCTGTGGTTCCTCTGTCTTTGTTCTGCTCCTCATACCTGTAGAACATCTGTGAACGGCTCAGTGTAACTTTGTAGCCTTTCTTACTAAGGACCAGGAAGTGAACCAGGAAGCAGGAGCGTGTTTCTCCTGCAGGGTTGGAGGAGAACGGTTCCAGGAGCGGCAGCCTGCAGAAGCAGGTGTTGGTGGTTTGCTTGATTCACCGCGGCTGTCTTCAGGTTCCAGCAAGAGCAGATTCTCCCTGAAACACAGGGTTCCTTCGTTCTGTTCCTCCTCATGTGTGGACGATTGGTCACGCATGGCGGACGCTCGCCGGGAGCAGAACCGAGAGCCTTTTTAATCCCATCAGATCCAAACGTCTTCCTGTTTTCCGCCGCGTGTTTACAGAAGCGGAGGGGGAACGTGGTCTGGGTCCAGAACACGGCGTTCTGCGGTGGCCTCGGGCTCCGCGGTGCTTCGATGAAGCATCATCCCCACAGCGTGGAAACCGTTCCCCCCGGACAGCTTGAATCTTTTAAGGTTTCCTCCCGGCCTCGGTCAGTGTGTCCCCAGACGTGGCGTTCGACTCCGAACTGGCCTCTGACGCTGCGCTTTTCTGGAGCGTCGGCCGGTTCTACACTTCAGGACTGTTCTATTTATGGAGTCATGAGGACAAACATGAGGAAAGAGGGAAACCTCAGAGTTTAACCTGACTGCAGGATGGAACAGAACCGTCTGAGACGTCTGTTCTCTGAGAACACGGAACCGTCTGAATCTTTTAAAGTCTTTCTCTCTCCAGACTCGCCCCTGTAGAGTTCTCAGCGTTTGTTTCCGGCCTCTTCATGAGATTGGTATTAAGTGGATTTTCGGTGTTTTTTGAGGACAGATGTGAGAAGTTTCTGAACGGCGCTCATATCGCTGGGCGGAGCGTGAAGCGATAACCTCTCTGCTGCTTTTCGGCTCGCTCGATGATCGGCACTGAGGTATTAAATTTTCATATTGCTCTCAGTGCCGGCCTGTTTGTTTTGACACCAACACAATAATAGATCTGGTAATATTCCGTGTGAAAAGTGGAATGTTGTTTCCACATTACAGCCGATGAGACGCCACTCTCTGCTCCGTTTCTCTTACTTCTGATGCTTTTAATACTGAAGGTCTGTTTATCACAAACGCGTCGCCGTTCGCAGATTGTTACTCAACAAAAACATGCTAATTACCGCCCAGCTAAAGACGAGTGACTGAAAAAGTGGCAGATAAATGAGCGTAGCTGTGAGGGTGGTGTGAAATGAAGCGAGGCTCTGGGTTTCAGAGGTGCTGCGAGGCCTGAAGCCTCTGAAAAAGTCAAAGAGCTACAAGCTGGATAATTCAAAACATTCAGGTTATCGGTGCAGATTTCAGCAAATTAACTGCGAAAAACTTTTTTAAACACAACAGGAAGTGGTCTGGAGCAGGTTCTGGACTGGGTTTGGGCTTGTGGGCTTGGTCCAGGTTGGTGTTTTGGACTGACTTGATGGGAGTTCTGGTTTGAACCTGGTTTGAAATGTGCTCTTCAACCTGCAGATGCTTTCGCCTGGTTTGAAGTTTGGTTCAAAACCACTCGTTTATTTTTTTGAAATGTTTAAAAATTAATTTTTTTTTACTGGGTGAAGAATCATCTCAGAAGCTTTATCCAGGTTTGAAGTTTGGAGTTGGATTGAATTGGGACGAGCTTGAGGGTTCCTCCAGACGGGGCTGTTTCAAAGGGTTTGGAGCCGGTTTCAGGACGGGGTCTAGTCTGGTTCTAGTCTGATGTCCTGAAGTGGTTTGACGCTGGTTTTTATCGTAGTTTTATCATTTCAGACTTTCATTAGATGTCATTTCCAGCAGGATGGATGAAGAGATATTTGGGTGGATGGAGTAAATGTGTGAACTGCAGTTTTTTACTTCCAGTTTGAGTCCATTCCTTCCCTAAATGTTGCTCCAGTCCCAAACTCTTCATTTCCACAAGCGTCTCAAGCTGAACTGACTTCCACTCTGACCTTTTCAAACGCCCTCGTGTTCCCGCAGGTGAACCTCATCTTCCTGGTGGTGACCATGTACAAGATGGTGAAGCACTCCACGTCCATGAAGCCGGACTCGTCCAGGCTGGGGGGCATCAGGTGAGCGAGGGGGGGCGGCGAGGGAAGCTCCACCAGTCCAGACCTTCTCTCTTCTGCTCTGCGCGGGGTTACGCTGCCCGGTTTACTCCTCGTCACCGTGCGGCTGACCTTTGCTGGGAGTTTGCGGTAGTTTCTGTTCTCCCTGCGGACGGATTGGCTCGCGGTGAAAACAAACAGAAAGGGACGTCCGTGTCTCCTCCGGCTGCCGGCTGCGGCGTGTCGATAAAGAGACGAGTCCCTGACCGGGATTCCTGCTCCGCGGTACGTTTGAGGCCCGGCCAGCGTATGTTCACGTGGGCGTTTGATTTTTAGGCAGCCGCTTTGATTCACTTCCAGAGCGGAGGGGAAAAAAAAAAAAAAAAACAGCTTTCAGGTTTGTTTTTAGCTCGCGGAGAACCCACACTCTGCAGATGCTGGATTTCACACTTCCCGATAAGAAGTCGGGACTCATTAGCTGTCATTAAGGAAGGTCCTCGTCAAACCGCCGTGTGTTCGCCGTCTGTTTCCAACCGCGACGGGGGGAGGGGGGCGGGGCTTGATTCAGGCAGAACGGAGGGACGGCCGCGTTCCGTTGCTTCTTGTTTCTGATCCACGGCTGAACACAATGCTCTCCTCTCACACACACACACACACACAACAAAACACGTCGTTTTTTTGTGTTTTTGTTTCAGGAAAGTTTTGCGTTTAGACGACAACGTTCTGAAAACTGTGTAGTTTTCATGTTCTTCCACTACTTGAATCTGCTGTTTGATTTTAAAATGAAGCCATACACACACTGCGAGCCTCATGTTCGCAACAGATTACATCATCTTGCAAACTACCCAACGGATCGTTGGGTAGTATGAGAAAGACAGAATGTTTGACTCTAACATTTGGCTTCTTCTTCTTCTCCTCCTCCTCCTCCTCCTCCTCCTCCTCATCTTCTCCTTGCCCATGTCTCCCTGGACCCCCTCCCGGGTGGTCTCTGGGGTCTCTGGGGTCTCTGCAGGTCCTGGGTGTTGGGGGCCTTCGCGCTGCTCTGCCTTCTGGGCCTGACGTGGTCGTTCGGCTTGTTCTTCCTCAACGACTCGTCCGTGGTCATGGCGTACCTCTTCACCATCTTCAACACGCTGCAGGGGATGTTCATCTTCATCTTCCACTGCCTGCTGCAGAAAAAGGTACCGACGCCAGTAATCAGATTACAGCTTTTTTTTATATAGCACCAATTACAACACAGTCATTTCTAGCCACAGCTGAGTTCAAGACAAGCCCGAGCGTTTCCAGAAAGTTGTTTTCACCGTTTCCAAGGAAACGGAAGCAGAGCACTCTCTCAACTTTTTCACCGTTTCCATGGAGACAAAGCATTCTCTAAATGATGTTTTCACCGTTTCCACGGAGATGGAGGCAGACCACTCTCTAACAGTTGTGCTTCCGTCGAGACAACATCGGAACACCATCTAAACATTTGTTTCCACTGTTTCCACGGCGACAGAGGTGGAGCGTTCTCTAAACATTGTGTCAGTGGCTCTGATCAGCGTTGTCATGGAAACGAACCCTAAAGCAAATCAGAAGTTTTCCCATTTTCACTTGAACACATCATCTTGTAAACGAGGCCGATTCTGGGGAAGTTTGTAATTGATTACACTGTAATCTGATTACATCTTCACCTGGCTGGCTTTCTACTATTTTTCTAGTAATCTCAAGTAATTTTAACTGTAATCCGATGTTTCAACGCCACAGTGATTTAATGCTTTGATGTTACTGTGACTAGATTACTTAAACCTTCATCAAAATGAAATGCGACTGTTAACAGTCGGCTGTAATCAGATTAACTTTGTAATCTGATTACTTTTAACCTACTTCTCATCTGATGAGTCGTTAACCTGCCCGCTGAGCGGTGAGCTGCCACTATTAAAGTGGTTCTTCGCTCTCCAGCGAACATCGTTGGTTCTTCTGTAGATCTGAGTAGACCTTTACTTTGACGCCTCATGAAGAGAAAGTTTAGGTTTGGTTCTGGATCCGTCCTTCCTCACCTCCTCTCCTCCTGCAGGTCCGTAAAGAATACAGCAAATGTTTCCGTCAGTCGCAGTGCTGCGGCACGCTGCCGCCCGAGGGTCCGCACGGCGCCGCCAAGACCGCCACGTCCCGGTCCACCGCCCGCTACTCCTCTGCCACACAGGTAACAACCCCCACCCCCACTGTCAAGCGGCCGACGCCCGCTACACTGCAATAAGAAACTGACTTCACCAACATCAACAGAGCTGCTGTCTCTCTGTCTGCTTTGAGCTTCAACACTCACATTACCTTTAAGCTAACAATGAGCATTAGCTTCAAGCTAACCAGAGCATTATCTTTAAGCCAAGCATTAGTATTGCCTTTAAACTACCCCAGCGTTGTCTTGCTTTAAACTAACCATTAGCATTACCTTTATACGAACTACTAGCATTTGCATTGTCATTAAGCTAACCACTACAAATAGCATTCCCTTTAAACTAACTATTAGCAACACCTTTAAGCTAACCATGAGCATTAGCTTCAAGCTAACCACTAGCATTATCTTTAAGCTAACCATGAGCATTAGCTTCGAGCTAACCAGTAGCATTACCTTTAAGCCAAGCATTAGTATTTCCTTTAAACTACCCCAGCATTGTCTTGCTTCAAATTAACCATTAGCATTACCTTTATACTAACTACTAGCATGTGCATTATCATTAGGCTAACTACTAGCAATAGCATTACCTTTAAACTAACTATTAGCAACACCTTTAAGATAACCACTAGCATTGGCATTGCCTTTAAAGGAACCATTAGCATTACCTTTTAGCATTAGCATTAAACTAACAGTGTGATTAAGTTCGTGTCTTTATCTTGTGGCAGAATCGTGGACCCTGTTTACACGGCAACATTTCAGGTGAAAACGCTTCGTGTTTCCACTTATGTTTCAGGAAAGTTTCACATTTTTACTGTAGTTTCACAGCATTTACTACAGCCGTGTTCCTCAGGACCAGCAGCAACATTTCAGAAAAGTGGCGTTTTCCTGTTTCCACGTAGACGTGGACGTTGCGTTTTCAGACTCCTGTAAACGTTTTTTAATGAAAACCCACGTTGGTGCAGAACAACTGTTCACTCCGGCTGAGAGGCTCCGCTCTCTGCTCGCCATCCGACCCATCAATAGCGCGAGTCGGCTTTGTTGCTCCCAGCACGCCATCAGACGCTGGAGGGAACATGAATAACAGCGTCTGTGTGTGTATGTGTGTGTGTGTGTGTGTGTGTGTGTGTGTGTGTGTGTGTGTGTGTGTGTGTGTGTGTGTGTGTGTGTCTCCTCTCAGAGTCGCATCAGACGCATGTGGAACGACACGGTGAGGAAGCAGTCGGAGTCGTCCTTCATCTCCGGAGACATCAACAGCACCTCTACGCTCAACCAGGGTGAGCAGACGCCCGGCGAGCCAGGCGCCGCCGCCGCCGCCGCCGTCACACGCGCTCACGTTTCACGTTGCATTGCACCAAACGCGGCGTTTCGGTGTGTGAGGGGTTCGCAGCGTTCCCCCACTCGGCGCCGGCGTTTGGAAAGGCGAGAGGAGAGGCATTTAGCGCGGCGTGAAGTGTTACTGATGAGAGCAGCAGCCGGCTGAACCGCGCTCATCCTGCAGCGACTGTCAGGATGAAAGCAGGAGAGGAAAGTCAGGCGGAGGTCAGGCCGGGTTCCAGCCGCACTCCTCTCCACATCAGAGGCTTCACCTGAGAGGAACTCACGCCTGCTGCTGCTCCACCAGCTCCTCGGCAGCCTGGAAGCCTCCTCAGAACCCGGGTTTGATTCTTCCTTCAGCTGAAATCTGCATCAAAACCAGACTTTCCTCAACCGAAGGCAGAACTCGTTAATGTGAGGCGTTCGGGGAGCGTCAGAAAACCGACGAGCATGACGTGTTCAGCTCAGGGAACATCAGAAAACTGATGCATTTAGGGAACATGGCCAAACTCAAGGTCGTGACATGTTCAGGGAACATCGGTAAAGTGCCACGTTAAGGGAACGCTAGCAAAATCATGAAAATGAGGCGTTCAGGGAGCATCTGCAAACTTAATATCATGTCTTAAGAAGCCTTGTGTGAATTGCTAGTCATGACACGTTCAGGGAACATTGGCAAACTGGTGATCGTGATCCGTTCAGAAAACAGCAAACTCATAATCATGACATGTTAAGAAAACATCGGCAAGTTCAAGGTCACGATGTGTTCAGGGAATATCGGCAAACTGGTGATTATGATGCGTTAAGAAGCTTTCTGTAAACTGACTTGCGTTGATGATGCGTTCAGGGAACGTCAACAAGCTCAAGGTCGTCATGTTTTCAAGGAACATCAGCAAAAGATGGTGCGTTCAGGAGCCTTCTGTAAAGCGATGAATATGAGGCGTTCAGGGGAGATTGAGAATTTTATTAAACTTGGGCTAACCAATAAATATGAGGCGTTTAATGGACTTCAGTTAACTGAAGAGTTACGAGGCATTCAGGGAACGTCTGTAATTTTGCCCGTCTGCCTTTGCGTGAGTTTACAGGATCGTGTTGAATGTGGCGTTCAGGAAACATCTGTGAGTTGAAAGATGTACGTGCTGGGCAGATGTTCAGGAACATCTGCATCGCGGACCGGAGCATGTGAGGCGTTTAGTAAACATCTGTAAATCTGAACTTTTACCAGCCCGAGGACAGAATGAATTATTTATGCGCTGATTGATGATTGGATCTTGTTTATTGATGCTGTGGATGTTTTTTTTTTCTCGGGGTGGGAGGAGCCAGGAGGCGCCGTGTTGTGACGGACCGGGGGGTTCAAAGGTCGCCTGTCATGTGTGGGATGTTTTTTTTTTTTTTTTTTTTGTGCTGCTGGGCTGTTCCCTAACCTCTCCCTCTTCTCTCCTCTGTCTCTCTCGCTGTTGTTTCAGGGATGACGGGGAACTACCTCCTCACTAACCCCCTCCTCCGAACTCACGACACTAACCCCTATAACAACCTGCTGGCAGAAACGGTGGTGTGCAACACCCCCTCTCCACCCGCCTTTCACTCCCCAGGTGCACATCCACCCTCCGCCTGTTCTCTCTCTCAGCTCTGATGCTTTTTCTTCTCTGATGGAACAGTTTTTTTTGGGGGGAAAATGCTTGTTTGCTGCTGGAAGAGACCGACGAGGTTCAATAATCCAAGTTGCAGAACGTCGCCGAGCGTCTGATCAATCAGCTTTGATTTGTTTGAAACACGATAAAGAGAAGAAAAAACTGGCTGCAGTTGCTTTTCTGCTGAATTAGTTTATTATAAAAACAGCGTCAGATACTTCGACGAGCTGTTTTCACACTTCCAATGGCACGTTTACCGATTTCTTCTCATTTAGAAGCAAAATATTCACTTTATGAAAGACGAGCTAATGATCAATGATCAATCAAACATGATTGATTGCTTGACATAATCTGGATTCATTGGACACGTGTTTATTTTTGAGATCAAACTGTGAAACGTTTAGGGAACTTCCAGAAACGTGAGAACTGCCGTGCATTCAGGGAACATCAGTTTAATGTATTTAACATGGACAAGAAAGAACATTCTGATTCTAATCTGAAGAAGAAACATGAGAAACTAAAGAATAATGGGGTGTTTAGGGAACATCAGTCACCTGGGGAAACGTGAGCCTTTTAGGGAACATCAGCTAAGTGGAGGTTGTGAGAGGTTTTGGGTCCATCAGGTAAATAGAGGATATGATATTTAGGGAACACTGGTAAACAAAAGAATTACACAAGTTCAGGGCACATCAGGTAAATGGAAGGTTTTAGGTGTTCAGTTAACGTCACATAACTGAAGAAATGTCAGTGATTTAGGGAACATCGGGGAACTAAATGTGAGTCATTTAGGGAATGTCATGGAATAAAAGAATATATGTTAAAGGAACATCAGGTAACTGAAGAATGTGAGGAAGACACAGTATCAACCTGTTGTAAATTTACATAATTCTCTTCAAAGTGCCCTAAAACAGTTCTCAGCCACAGTCAATCGTTGTAACTCAATAACGTTGACCTTAAAGGTCAGGAAGTAGATTTCAAGGTCGAATACATCATTAGCAAAGTTCCCAAAGTAACTTGTAACTTTGTTCCTGGTTGAAACCAGATGCTGTGGAAGTTTAGCGACGTTTTGAATGGAGCCTTGCTCACAGGTGAAGGTGCTGCTGTGAGCTACGACCGCCAGCTAGCCGCTAGCACCATGCTAGGCGAGAAGGAAGGAAAGAATCGTCCAGCTAGCTTCTCTAAACCTCATGTCTGCACCAAAAACCAAAGTGTAACAACATCAGCTTGTAGGAAAACAACTAATTAACACTTTGCTTTAACCAGGCTTTAATTTCCGCCTGATCGGTTGCCAGGCAACCGAGAGGCGGCCGCTCTTTTACGCCTCAGCAAAGCGGCAGGGCTAGCATGCTAATGAGCTCTGGCGGCGTGCGGCTGGGTTCGGGAGACGGTTGTCAGGCTGACGTCAAACGAGCGTTCCTCCCTGCGTGTTCAGGTTTGATGACGTGAAACCAGGGAAAACTGAAGTACGTCCTAATATCCCAAAAAATAAATCAGAAATCACACAATAGGAAACCGTCAAACTCTCCACAACTCCGGTCCAGTTAAATTCTACGTCCGTCAGAACCTTTTGCGTCTGTTCCTGGGATCCCTCCGTTCGCGACTCGCCGGAGTCTCGCCGTCGAGCTTCGCTCCAGATTAGACGGAGTTTAAATCATGTTAGTGTTTATGGTGACCTAGTTCCTCGCCGGAGAAACCCAATCAAAGCGGGAGGAAAACAGAAGCGCGTGACGCAATGCGGGCAGAGTCGCAGCCTTCAGATATTCACAGGCATCTGATGATAAAAGAGAATGTAGAAAAACAGCCGTGCCTCGGCTGAAGTGTGAAGGCAGCGGATGTGTGCTAACGTATAGCGTGAACCCGCCGCTCTGGGCTCTCTGTTCTCCTGCACTTCATCCTCGGCACTTATGAAGTCGCGCTTAATGAAGTCTGGACCCAAAACAATGTCTGCGGAGAGAATCAAAGGCTTCGTCTGAATTATTCCCTCTTTTCACCGAGCGCAGCAGCAGCAGCAGCCGAGCGGCTCGCGCCGGCTTTTTATCGCCCTGAAATATTTACCTGCTTAATCAGGGCCGGCTAATTTAATGTTAACACCGGAGCGCAGGAGGCTCATAAAACAAGCAGAAAAAAGATTATTAGCATTTTGAATGTTGGCATAAATCTGGGCTTCACCTGCAGAAACACACTGACCTCATTTCGGCTGCATTAAGATGCGCTTCGCGTGATGGGATTAGAGTCAGGCGGCGCTGAACGGCAGGTGGATTCCAGTCCAATCGCCGCCGTGGGAATGCGACACCTCGCGATGCGTTCAGGGACCCCGTGGATCTTCGAGGCAGGTTTCAGACAGTGAGACAGCATGTGTACAGGTTTAGCAGAGCAGCAGCAGTTTTTTTTTTTTTTGATTCTTTAATGAAAGGTAATAAAATGTGAGAGAAGAGTGATCAGATTCCATGATGAACTCTGAGACTAAAAGGAAAACGAGACGATCTGGATCTGGATCTGGTTCTGGATCTGGATCTAGGTCTGGTTCTGGAGAGTTTCCTGAAAGAGTCTTAGACCTCGTGTCGACATGAGCAGAGGATCTGAAGCCTGTTTTTTAAAAGTCCCAACCGAGAAGCTCCTGAATAATGGAGCAGGGCGGCGCCGCGTCCCGACGTGCGCGCGTTCGATTCCGATCCGCGTGTCGGACGCATGTTCGAGGCTCCGGCCGGCGGCGTCCCGGACTCCGGTGGAAGTTGTGTGAGCCGCTCTCTGGATGGATGCGTGTCGACGTGGAGATACAAAAATAAAACTTGAAGGCTGTCGGAGGTAAATAATTAAAGAGGCTTTAATAAAACGGCGCGGCGCCGGGCTGCTGATACGGAAAGGCTTCACTGGAGTCGGATCAGCACCGCAGATTAAAGGAGACGCAGAGGCTTCAGCGCTTTAAAGCTCCCAGGTTCAAAACACTGTTTGTTCGTTAGATTAAGAAAAACAAAATAACATGCTGAACAAAATATTTTGGATTGGAAGGTAAATCTCCGTTACCTGTTTGAATGGATGAAATGAAACTCTAAAGAAATCTCCACAATCTCGAGTTGGACGCCGGTCCTTCAGTCATTCTGACGGCGGCGGACTGGCCTGATTGGATGTGGACTGACGTGTGCAGTGGAGTGCACTGCAGTGTCTCTGTGTCTTCAGGTTTAAGTCTGATCTGCATGTTAATGTGGGCTGAAAACGAGGCCTTTACCGTCCCGCTGGGACGGAGGAGGAAGAGGAGGAGGAGGAGGAGGAAGATGACGATGCTCAGTGATGCTCTGCAGTAAAACAGAAAACTCCTTCGGAGCGTCGCATTCGACTCGACTCACGTCGGCCGTGCAGCACGAACAGGCGTTCACGTGTTTGAGTCCGATAATCCTCCTGCTCCGTCGGCTCCTCGCAGCCTTTGATGTTGTTTTTTTTTTTTTTTTTTTTTTTTTTCCTGACACGCCGGTTTGAAGACGAAGCGTTTCTTCTCCTTTGTGTTCCTCAGACGGTCTCATCAAATCAAACTTTAGCCTCCTTTTCACCTCCGCGCTCCGCCCCAAACGCTAAATTAAAGTCGTGCACGTGCGCGTGCACGTGTGTGTGTTTATTAAAAGATGAACTCCTGAGAGAGAAAAGCGGCTCATGAAACTAAAAAATGGGTCAATTAAAGGAAGCGATGCGGGAATCGGCTTCTCTGTCTTAGGCTCCGCCCCTTTTACCCAGCCAGTCAGTGCAGACCGCAGCCGTTAGGAGCCGCCTGTGATTGGCTGAATTGCTGCGTCGGTAACGGCGCTCCGAGCCGGGCTAAAACGCAACTTTTTTAGAAACGCAGCTGCATCGGTTCCAAAACGTTTCTCTGAAACGCCTTCGCCAGTTAGCATTAGCATATTTCAGACAGGAAGCGCTTGCTAACCGACACCTTTAAACACATTTTTAGATTGTATCTTCAAAGAAATGCAGTCGGTCCACCAGCAGCTATGCTTCTTCTTCTTCTGTACTGCAGGAAAAACGCTACAATAACTCACCACGCCACCTTGTGGTGTAAAACTGAACTGACGCTAGCTGTTTGGCTAGCTTTGAGCCTGTTGTTTGACTTTATTTGTTCTTTAAATTGAACATTTCCAGTTGAAATACGTGAAAGCTTAAAGCTTTAGATTAGTTTTCCCATGTTCCCAGTTGAAGTGCATGTTTTCAGCTCCACCCTCCCCGGCTTTGAAATTCCAGACATTGGAAGGTGTTCTCCTGTGACGTGCTTTACTCTGGAGGGTGGTGCTGTGGGTGGGGGTTGGGGGGGGGTGGAGACCTGTGCTTGCTGCTGAACCCTCTCACCTGCCGGGTCCCGGATTCAGTCGTCCTTGATGGGTCCTTGAAGCCGCTCTGGTCCTGCAGAGCCTCAAACTCCTCCTCCTCCTCCTCGCTCAAACCGCAGCGGGACGCACTGAATCCGGACTCAACGTGACCAGCTTCACCTTTTGTCTCTTTTGGGTGATTTTGTTGTTTTCTGCTGCAATTCTTTAAAAAAAAAAAAGAAAAAAGAAAAAAAGAGAGAAGTAAGAAAGAAAAAAAACCACGCATCTGTTGTTTTACTTTTTTTGCAAATCAGCCGTTCTTCGGCCAGATAGCCTGAGCAGACACACTTGATGTGAGTGGTGGTCAAAGTGAGTCATTGCAACCGTGCCTGCCTGTCGTGGTGTGTGTGTGTGCGTGCGTGCGTGCGTGTGCGTGCGTGTGTGTGTGTGTGTGTGAAGTGGCCGGCCATCTGTGTTTGACATTACTCTTTTGTCTTGCTTTCGGTTAACAGGTGGAATGTTTTATTCATCCGTTCACGTCAAAACGAGCCTCCATCCGCTTGGATTTCTTTCTGGGCTTTTTTTTTTTTTTTTTTTTTGCCCCTCCTCTGCTGCTGCCCCCCACCCCGCCCCCTCCTCGCCCCTCCACCCCCTCGCTCCGCCGTCCCTCCCCCCCTCCCGTCTTTGCTCGGTTGTGTATTTTCAGTTTGAGAGTCATCGTTTGTTCTCACGTCGGAGATATTGCTCAGGATAATCTCCCAGATAATGAGGAATTGGCAAGCTGGGAAGCTGATCGGCTCCTCTTTTTTCAACATGTCCAAAAAGATTGCAGGTTTTTTGTTTTGTTTTTTTTTTTTTTTTTTTTTTTGTTTTTTGAAGAAAAAAAAGCAGTGGTTTTGATGAGGGAGCGTCCTGAGCAGTATCCCGTCTGCAGCCGGGCGAACGAACGTCTGACTCCAGGAAACTTCTCAAAAACAGTCCATCCTCTCTGAAGATCCGATCTGCTGTTTCACCTCAGAAACCTGAAGAAGCCTCGCTCTTTAGCCTTATAGCGTTAGCTTAGCATTAGTTTCCAAGTCATTCAACGCTCCATTCTACTCTTTCTCTCTCCAGAAGTCGATTGATCAGCTCTGTGCTCCCTCGCGTTGTCTCGTTTCCTAGTTGGAAGCGTTTCCATGACAACCAACGTCTGTAAACAAAAACCGTTTTCCTCATGAAAGTCCTCCCCCGCCTGCAAAGTGTTTATTGTGATGCGTTACCATGACAACCGATGTAAAGGAGCAGCTGATTGGACCATCATCACCACATCGTCGTCATGTTAGCATTAGCATTAGCCATGCCCAGTAGCGAATTGGGGGGGGGAACTGAGACGTTTCTAAACGCTGCAGTCTGAGCAGAGAGGTTCAGAGAGGATGGCGGGGGTCCGCTGGGACCAGCAGGAGGTTTCCTGGTGCCGCCGTTCCGCCGCTCCGCTGCATGTGGATGTCCCGTGGTGGAGTTTTGGAGCTTGGTGGTGTTGCTGGAGTAAAGATGGCGTCTGACCTGCTGCTGTTGCGTCTCCCTGCAGGACAGCACTCTCTGAGCAACAGCCGGGACCTGAGCGCCATGGACACCCTCCCCCTCAACGGAAACTTCAACAACAGCTACTCCCTCCGGGACGACGACTATGAGGCGGTGGGCGTCCGGGCGCCGGGCGAGCTGGGGGGCCTCAACCTGGACGACGCCGCCTTCGAGAAGATGATCATCTCTGAGATCGTCCACAACAACCTGCGGCCCCGCGGGGGCCCCAAAGCTCGCGACGGCCCCAGGGAGCGGGAGCGGGCCCCGCCTCTTCAGACCAGGGTGACGGTGGACCGCGGCGGCGGCGGGAGCGGCAGCGAGGACGACGCCATCGTGGCGGACCACGCCGAGGCCTCGTCCCCGCAGCAAGGGAGGGGCCGGGGGGGCCACGCCACCCTGGAGCTGCTCCTGCACCCCCACCACAAGGAGGCGCTGGAGGCCCCCCTCCTCCCCCAGAGGACTCACTCCCTGCTCTACAGCGCCCAGAAGGCCCCCCGGCGCCCGGAGGGGGGGGGCCACGGCTCCGAGACTGTTCCTGCGGCGGAGGACGGCGGCTCGCAGTCGCCCGGCAACAACAGAGACTCGCTCTACACCAGCATGCCCAACCTGAGAGACTCGCCCTCGCCCTCCGCCTCGCCGTACCCCCCCGAGGAGGAGGGGGGGCCGTCCCCCTCGCCCCAGAGCGACGGCGAGGACGCCTATCACAAAAGCATGCCGGAGCTCGGCGACGCGCCGCCGCTGTCCTACTACCACATAAACCGCGGCACCAGCGAAGGCTGCATCGCCCCGCCCGGCGGCGAGGACTGCGCCCCCGAGGGGGAGGCGCCCCCCGACGGACAGATGCAGCTCATCACCAGCCTCTGAGCGGCGCCGCCGCCGCGTCTCCGTTCTGCTTCCACGAGACCCGACGGGCAAATTCGGTCGATGTCACGAGAGCCGGGCGACCCCAGGTGACCCCGGGCGACCCGGCTCCGCACTTCCTGTCTGAATGGACACGCAGGAAAAATGAATGATACCAGACTTTTGCACACAGATCATCATTTCACACACACAAACACACACATACACACACAGACAAACTGTGAGAGCTCAGAGAACAAGATGGCCGCCGTGCCGCACATGCTCTGCCTCCTCTGAAAAAAAAAAAAGCAAACAAAAAACAAACAGTGGGAGGGGCGAGGCGGGTCGTGGGCCTGGACTGGCGGGGAATTCTGGGCCTTGTGGGCGGGCTGGGGGGGAATCTTGGGCCTGGAGTGGGGACGGGGTGGATTATGGGCCGGGAGGGGGGGCGGGGGGCTTTGCAGGGTCTTTTTAGTCAGAACTAGAACTGCACAGTCAGGACTGTCAGAGTTAAGAAACCACTAATTCAGACTCAGGCCTTATATTTTCTCTATTGCACATTTAACTGTTGTCCAAGTAACAGCTGAAGAAAATATATTTTGCTGTACCACTAGTGTAAAAAGTAAAAAAAAATAAATAAATAAAAAAAAAAACAAGGAAAAAAAAAGAAACCATTCAGTAGTTATGCCCTTTCAATGTTAATATTTCAGACAAGGTTAATCCAAATGGTGCAAATGTGCTTTTTTCCTCTCACACTTGACTTGTTGTATGTTTGAAAATGAAGAAAAAAAAAGTTTGGAGAGAAATCAGTCTATAAGAAATCATGACATCATTGAATCATGACATCATGGATTCATGATATGCAGGTGACATCATGAAATGAAGACAGCATGGAATCATGACATCATGAAATTACAACATGTAATCATGAATGACATCATGGAGACATGACATGGAGTCATGACATCATGGATTCATGGTATCATGAAGACATAACATGAAGCGAAGACACCATGGGATCATGACATCATGGAACCAGGACATCATGAAATCATGACATGGCATCATGGAATCATTACATCACAGAATCATGACATCATCACGACATCACGTCTCAGCTTGTGAAGTGCTTCTTTTCAGTTCTCGCCTGTCGGCAGTTTCTTCGTCACGCACAGATCGACAGAATTGGATCCTCATGTAATTTATTTTTTAAAAAAAAAAGAAAAAAGAATTGGTCAGATTTGGAGACTTTGTGCAGTTTCTTTTTTTTTTTCAAACTGACATGTTTCATCCTTTTTGACACTAATTAATTTATTATTAACTGTTGAGAAAAAAGACGGAGAGATTAAAAAAAGAAACCTGGTTGGGAAAGTGTGAAAAAGTTGTTGCAGCACTGATTCGCTTCATTTCTTCTTCCTTTTGTAAGAGCCCATCATCAGCTGATATTTAATTCAACTCCTGTTTGATATCAAATAAATGTGAAACTTTTTCTTGTTCGCAGACGTCCGGCTGGTTTTTCCTCGCGTGTCGTTGACTGCACCGACACGGTGGAGTAGTGGTTAGCACGCTCCTCCCAGGGTTCCCATTCTTTACTGACTGTTGTTTTATATGTGATGGATGTGGATCAGTGGGTAGAGCAGGTGAGCTCGGGTTGATTCCCATCTCTGCTCAGATCATATCTGGAAATGTCCTCGGGCCCAGCAGTGAACCAGGTGGAACACCAGAGGAGCAGTAAGGGAGCGGTAGGGGAACGCCAAGGGATAAGGACACCGAGTAGATCTGTTCGCATCCCTCTGTTCTCTGTGAGGATGTGTGTGTGATGATACTTTTATTGTTCTATAAAATATAGAAGAAAACATTCACTGGTTGTGTTTTCATAGAATGTCTTCAAAACATGAAGCTTTTCTACAACCAAAATGATTTTCCAGCCGATAATCTTCATGTCCTTTTTAAAACTGTAGTGAAAACTTTGTCACAGTATTTCATATTTCACATTAGAATCAAGTCTCTGGGGAAAAGTTCAAGCTCACATGAATGCATGTAGAAATCAGATGACAATAATCACGAATTTCACGTTTGTTTTTGTCTCTTTTGCTTGAAAACTGCCAGACAGTCGGAGAACGTAATGAAATCTCCTCTCTTCTAAACTCAATCCAGAAAATCTTACAGCTGTGATCAAGCCCTTCATTTCAGATGGGCTGTTCGGTTCTCAAAGCCCGGTTCTTGCTCTCAGACCACCCAGTGAAGTGAACCGCCACGCTTCCCTGTGGAACGAGTCTCTGGAAGCTCGAAGCTTTTCGATGAGACTGATTTGAAAGGAGGCTGAATATTGGTCACACCTCAAAGCTTGGAGGGATTTCATTTCAGTCAGCTTGGACCTCTCTCCACCCTGATTTGTCTTAAACAGCCGAAATTGTTTTAATTGGCCAGTTTTCAGGTGTTGTTGGTTCGGAAGAAGGATCAGAGTTTGATTCTCAAGTAGATCTCAGTGAAATGTGGTTTCGGTTCAGTTCCAGGCAGTCGAGTCTGAGATCTCCTCTCAGGATTCATGAAGGAGCAGAGAAGAGAAACAGCCAGTCGATTTTCACTGACATATCAGATCATTTCAGCGTCTGTTGAACTGAAACCATGTGGAATATTTGGAAGAAAAATCCCAGTTTAGTGTTAAATACTCTCAGACATCTGACATGTGATTTGTAAACATCAATCTGAAAAGTCTGAAAACAGCTCGTTGTCAATGAAAACTTAAAATCAACTGATAATACTGTAGATTAAAATTAAAGTGACAGAGGGGAAAAAAAAAAGGACTTAAAGATTCAGACTGATCGCAAACCCAACATCACTGTCTGATTCAGCTCCAATGCAGTGGTTGTGGTCGTTAGAGCCCCGCCCCCCTCAGGGACGTATGAGGACACGACCCATGTGCGCGTGCAGCTGCAGGTCAGTGACAAAGACTCACTCAAGGTAGGACCCTTTAAACTCTTCCAACGTAGTCCAGCTGCAGGGTTCAGTCGGTTTTAAACATCCGAGCGGGAACGAGGCACGCTGCGGGAAGTCGGTCACCAGTTAACACGGAAACCAGTTAATCCGGAACACCTGCGTGTTTCAGGGAAGGAGATGTTTAGTTTCAGGTGTTAAACAGTTTAATATTCTGAAGGTGTGTGTGCCCTCCATAATCTGCTTTTATCATGGTCTTTAATCATTTTATCTGTTGTAAATTGTTTAATTAGATGGCTTGAAATACGCTGTGGCTAGGATTTATTGATAAGAAACTGGCAGATATGTCCAGTAATGATTTTTTTTTAAAGATTTCTTTACTCCAGAAAAAATCCCTTTTTGACAGAAATCCCGCTCTGCAGTGAGATAAGTGATGAGATGTGGCTGGATGCTCTCAGATGCATGTCAGTGTGAAGTAATTTGCCTGTGAACTTGAGTGTGTTTGTGTTTGTACCGGGAGACGTCTCCTCATCCAGGACGTCTGTCCTCATTCTGTCTCTGCGTCTCCTCTGAGCGAGGCGCCCATCGTCCCTCTGCAGAGTCCAGCCACAATGAGGGCTGCGACGGCAGAAACTGGAGCTCACCTGCTCATAATTCACTCTGTGGATGGGTTTTCACGGCAGTGAAGAGCGGCGAGTCGAGACGAAGAGAGAAAGGCCTCCAGCCGCCGCCGACCCGCTGCTTCAGCACGTTTAACATTTAGATCGACTCGGCCGTCGTTTCGGGCGTTTACTGGGCTTTATGTCTGATAGATTCACTGAGTTTCAGGCAAATTTGGGTTTTTAGACTCTTTGCAGACGGAACTTTCTGTGAAGTTTGAGAGACTCTGGTTTTGACCCGACTGTTGTCACAGTATTGAGGTGGTTTTGGACTTCAGGGGACCAGTTTGAGTTTGAGATCAGATTCCGATGGGAGAACAGTTCCACAGTCTGTGGTCATCGTCCACGAACCCGTAGAGCCAAAGCAGAGTTTGATTAGAGAACATGAACCTACCGAGGACCAAGAGACTAGTTCCACTGAGAAGCACGGTGGAGGCACCATCACACTGTCAGGCTCCTCTGCTGGTCCACTTTCTCGGGTCCAAGAGGACCGGGTTCCACTCGGTCGGCTCTGGTTCTGGATCCAGTCTGTGGTCTCTGGTTCTGGATTCCACCCTACTGATTGTTTCCACTGAGCCGATCGATGAATTGATCCGAGGCTTTGTGCTGCTCTCAGTTTCACTCAGGCGTCTTTGGCTCTTGATCATGTTGTTTGTTTACTGAGTTCTTTGTTTCCTCTGGTTTGTTTGTTTTTAAATCAAATTTCTTTCTTCAGTTTCATTAAATTCCAGAACTTTCTTTTTGTTCAGAAACTATTTGAGAACAAATGGTCTACTGGAGGATTTCTTTCTTATGTAGATTCTGTTGGTTTTACAGGTTCGTCTGATTCCATACGTTCCATCGATTCAGTTGATTCCATCGGTGCTGTTATCGATGATTCCATCACTGCGTCTCTCCACAGAGTCGCTGCTTTTTGATTTTGATGTTTTTGGCTCAGTTTTGTGTTTTTGTGCGTTTTTCCACCGGAGGACCAGAAGACGGAGCGTTCCGCTGCTGCCGGTAGAAAATCCCGGTGGCAGTCAGTTTCTCGAGACGAGCCGTGATCACGTCTGATCGGCGCCGTGCGTCTGAAAGCCCTCATCACATCGAGCAGACGACCGGTGAGCGAAACGCCGTCGGATTTACCAGATTTACTGCTCAGTTTGTCTTTCATCCGCGGTGTCTCCAGGAGTGTCAGGCTGTCAGTGACCACACACACACACACACACACAGAGCAGGCTCTGGGTGGTGTGTTTCATCAAGCGGCGCTCGGTGCCAGCTTGCTGTCAGGAGACAAAGCTCTGAGTCTGCTGCTGCTGCCAGGTTTGAGCATCAGCCTCTCGGGTTTGCTCAGAGGCATCCGGCAGCCCAGAGGGAGACACACATACACACACACACACACACACACACACACACACACACACACACACACACACACACACACACACACTGATCTGTCTGTAAACCACACACACACACACACACTGATCTGACTGATCTGTCTGTAAACCACACACACACACACACACACACACACACACACACACACACAGACACACCGACCCGGCACAGGCCGCCCAGGGTTCAGGGTTAACGTCACACTGATGCTAATGAGTCAATCGGAATATTGATTTAAACATCAACAAACAGACGTGATTGGACGAATTGATCACCTTCACTCTGGACCAGGGCTCCGGGACTCGACAGTGAGAACGAGGGAACGTGGTTTCATGGTTCACGGTCCAGCCCTGGAACCAGTCCTGGACCTTGACTCGACACGTTCAGACACTTTCTTCATTTTCGAAAATGTGCATCATGTGCTCATCCATCAGTCCTCTTTAACTCTTTTTATGACCTTTAACCTTTCTTCATCACTTGCGGTTTCTCTCTTCCTGCTGTGCTGGAGGGTTCTACTCTGAGTTCTACTCTGAGTTCTACTCTGCTTGATTCTTTCCTTCCATTAATGAACCAGAGGTTTTACTTCCTGATGAATGTTTACCTGAGATAACAGCTGATCGCTCTCAGGCCAGCGACACTCTGTCTTTATATTTAATATTCATGCATCTGCCCATCCATCCATCCATCCAACATCCAACCACCCATCCATGTCTCAATCTATCATCCACCCACCCATCAATCCAACATCCAGCTATCTATCCATCTATCATCCAACATCTATCCACCATCATTCAACCATCCATCAATTTATACGTACATACATACATCCTCCAACCATGCACCCAT
Source organism: Salarias fasciatus (assembly GCF_902148845.1). Classification (NCBI taxonomy): domain Eukaryota; kingdom Metazoa; phylum Chordata; class Actinopteri; order Blenniiformes; family Blenniidae; genus Salarias; species Salarias fasciatus. The sequence continues at coordinate 6,337,655 of NC_043762.1, forward strand.
CCATCCATCCAGCCATATCTCAATCTATCATCCATCTGCCCATCAATCCAGTATCCATCCAAAATCCACCCATCTATCAATCTATCATCCGTCATTCATCCTTTCATTCATCCATCCATCGGTGCTTCAGCAGCCTTGGAACTCGCCTCTCGTCTGATCTATTTAAATTATTCCGCTGCAGTCCCAGGAGGCTTTCCCCCTTGGCCTCCGGCCCCCCAGAGGATTCCTGACCCTCTCTGAAACCCAGAGGAGGAATGATTTCAATATTTAGAGAAGAAAAGCTTGTCGTTTTTATTTTTTTCCCCCACTTCCAGGATTATTCAAATGCTGCTGAGTTGAAAGTCTGTTTCTTCTGGGAAAAGTCGTCCCGGTGACCTTTAAACTTTACCTGCTGCTGCCTCCAGGGGAAGCTCCGCCCCCTCCTGCTTTGAAAACCGCCGCTTCTGATGATCCCACTGACTTTTTCCTCTTTTTATCAGCATTTTCTTCAGATTCCTCCTCTTCAAAGAGAACGGCGCAAACCTTCCACCTAACGCTGCCAGTTGCCGTCGTCCGGTCACAAGCACCACATTGCGTTAGCCGCGGCGTGTTAGCTGTGTCGTGTTAGCCACGTTGTTTGCCGCAGCATGTTAGCCACGTTGTGTTAACCACATTGTGTTAGCCACATCGTGCTGGCTGCAGCCTGTTAGCCACATTGTGCTAGCCACGGCTTTGTTAGCCACGTTGTTAGCCACTGCGTGTTTGCCACATTTTGTTAGCCATTTTGTGCTAGCTGCTCCCTCTTAGCCAAACCGTGTTAGCCGCGGCATGTTAGCCACATTGGGTTAGCCATGGCGTTGTTAGCAACATTGTTTGCCGCAGCATGTTAGCCACGTTGTGTTAGCCACGTCACGCTAGCTGCGGCCTGTTAGCCACATTGTGCTAGCCACAGCGTTGTTAGCCACGTTGTGTTAGCCATTTTGTGCTAGCTGCTCCCTCTTAGCCAAATCGTGTTAGCCTCGGCTTTAGCCTCGTTCTGTTAGCCACGTTGGGTTTTCTTTGCTAATGCCCTGAAAAAAACAGAAAGTTGTGGAAGTTTGTTGGAGATGAAAGTGCCTCATTTATCGACTCATCTGTTTCTGTTTGCCGGCAGAAGCCGGGGCCTCCGCGCGGGGCCAAACGAAGGCGCGATGCTACGCCGTCCGAGAAGACATTACCGTGTTTTCATTTGGAAGCGTTTGATGTTGCAGCCTCTGGTGATTTGGACATTATTTCATGTCCATCATCAAAAAGACATCAAACACGCTGCTGCATTCAGAATCAGATCACAGAACTGCAGCCGTGTGTGTGTGTGTGTGTGTGTGTGTGTGTGTGTGTGTGTGTGTGTGTGTGTGTTATGAATTCTGCTCCTCTCTCCTCCAAAGTGAATCCGGCGTTCTGTTTACAGAATCGATGCTTCGCCTCCAACAGAAAAACACATTATTCTCATTATCTGAAAAGTAGAAAGCAGCCAGAGTTTCCATTCGGGGTCTTTGTGCTCCAGTCAGACCCGGGGAGCCGGAGCGCCGCGGCGCCGCGGCCGGCTGACGTGTCCTCGGGGCCTTTGGCTCGACCGTCTTCACATGTGGCTCTGCAGCCTGCAGATAAAGGATCCGCGTCACGGCTTCACGCCGCGATCCGGTTGACTCTCGGGTCGGGAATTCCCGGCTCCTCTGGAACAGAAAAGTGGGTCGCGCCGCGTTCCGCCCCAGAATCCAGTTCCATTTGTTTACACGGTGCCAGTTCAGCATAACATCTCCCACCGAGCAACAATAACACAGGAGCGGCGCTGACGACAGCGGCGAGGAAAAACCCACCGACCTCAGAACCTCCAGGAGGACGCAGACGTTCCGTCGATTTGCAGGTTTTCATTGGAAACAGCTGTAGTGGAAGGCTCACACACCGAGGGTCACAGAGCAGCCGGGATTCAGACCCACAACCTTCAGTCAGTGCAGTGAATCAGACGGTACCGGATCAGAGTCTCTGGGTCAGGGATGGAGCGCCGGCCCGAGGAGGCTAGCTTTAGCAGCAGGTTGGAGCAGGTGGGGTCCTGTAGCCCCGCCCTCTCGGTGCCGGCGCAGACGTCCAGGTGGAGCCTGGAGGCGGCGTCACCTGAAGCCTCCTCATCCAGGAGCAGCAGGAAAGAGGAGGCGAGCTGCAGAGCGCCTCTCGTCGCTCCGGCTCTCCGTGTTTCGGGGTTTTTGGGGGAAGCTTGTTAGGAAACCAGCCTCCAGACTCCAGCAGAGCAGAATATCAGGACAGATTAAGACTTTCAGGATTACAGTAATCTGCAGAGTCCGTTGAGTCCAGCTGAGAGGAGGAGTGTGATCCTGTTTCTCACCACAGGGGGAGGGAGGGAGGGGGGCGGGGCGGGCGGGTGTTTGGGTATGGACAGAGCTTCAGAGGACAGTCGACGGTCTCCTGTCACTCACACCACAGGGAACAACCACTGGAAGGATGTTTTCCCACGGTACTCAAACGCAACATGAGATGGAGATAAATCAGGAGGTGGAATGGGTGGAGGAACAGGTGGGGGAGGAGGAAGAGGGGGAGGAGGAGGAAGAGGAGGGGAGGAGGAGGAAGAGGAGGGGAGGAGGAAGGATCTGGATCTGAACTAACCGGACTTCAAACGTCATGATTTCAGTTTCCAGACATGAAGCAACAGCTGTCATCAAGACATGATGCTGTTCTGTCACTTCAGCTACAGTGTGTTTGTGTGTGTGTGTGTGTGTGTGTGTGTGTGTGTGTGTGTGTGTGTGTGTGTGTGTGTTTCAGCTCCTTGATTCCTTCAGGATGATCGTCAGACTTGAGGCAGATGTTTTCCTGATATCTCTGAACAGAAACACATCTGTGTCTGCTTTATGTAGACACTTCATCACACACACACACACACACACACACACACACACACACACACACACACACACACAGAGCAGATAAACTTCTGTAACAAGCGGCTTTCCTCCGCTTTCTTCTCAGATGTTTTCATATTTCACTGCATTCTGTTTCCCTTTATTTGAACTTTATTTTGAAATTTCAGCTCACCTTTCTACAGAGCTTTAGAAACAAGTGCTGAACATGAACGGACATAAACACAAACACAAATAGCAGGACACCTGTAGTAACTTCATTCCGCCTCCATCAGGTAGAAGATAAAAGATCAGGGCGTGGCAGTGATCCCATCTGTCACTGAAGGTGCAGGAACTTTTTTTTCCCAAAAATTCGGAGGTATTTTGTGGCGTAAACCGACATGAACAGTGGTGAAGCTTGGTTCTCCTCACCTGGCCTGTAGTGGAGGAAACACACGGCTCTACAGCGCCACCTGCAGGATCCACACAATTCCCCTCCAGCCGCAAAGACGTGTGACACTCCCAGACGCACTAAAAGGCTCAAGGACCCAAAACTCTACAGGAAGTCGGCCATTTTGAAAAACATGGCGGATTTTGTCCCAGATTTTCTACTTTTCCTTGGAATTCTGGTTGTGCGTCACTTAGCAGGACGTTTTTTTTTCTCCTTTTCACGGGATGCTTCAGTCACTTTGTAGTTTTTGCCGCCTTGGACTCGATTGACTTGCTTGTCTCCTGAAGGGCAGCGTCTGCGGCGCTCCGGTCCTGCCAGAGTCCAGTCTGCTCCCCGAACCTCGTTCTCTTCAGGAGGACCATCGTTCCCGATTGCTCCGCCAGATGTTCTCCATATCTCTCCCAGACCAGTTATTTACCGGGAGCCGTCGCCGCTGCACAAACACATCTGCGTCTGCTTCCCGTGGTCACTCTGTCACGCCGAGTGTTGACAGTCCCGCCCCCGCGGCGGCGGCGGCGGCGGCGGCTGAGTGATGCGTCCCGGAGTAGCCAGCTGGTCCGATCGCTCACCAGGGACACACAGTGTTGTTTTATGGCCTCACAAACGCCTCTCTGGGAACAATCCGGTCGTAATAAGACGAGGACTGCAGATTATCTCATCATTCTTCAGACAGCATGGCGGCTCAAGGCTAATGCTAGCTCGCTAGTTAGCGTTCATGTTAGCATCTCTGATATCTCGGCTCTGTTTTGTCAGAAAATCTGCTTTTTGTGATTTGTTTTTATTTATTTATTTATTTATTTAATTTTATTAATGGCTTGATGGCCAAATTGTGGCTTCTTGTGGATCGGTTTCGGGCCGCAGGCCTCATGTTTCGCGTTCCTTGCTCTCACAGGAAGAAGGTGACACCTGGACCTGCCTTTGCCTGCTTCGCTGCTTTTTAATCTACTGGATTCAGTTTGGAGCAGTTTAGTTCTGCGAGACTCTTTATATTATTTCTGCTCTTTAACTCCGATTTTTAATTTTCTCGATATATTTATGCACTTATATTATTATATTAATCTCTTTCAGTACTTCCGGCTGTATTTTATGGAGGACAGAAAATGCGACAATTAAAAAAATGCAGAAATATTAAAATTATTCATAAATGCATATGCCAATAAAACATACTAATTTTTTTTCTCTTAAAAACTTTCAAAATGTGACTAAAATATGTTTTGATTGATTGATTTTATTTGTTTCATTCTTTTAAAAGAAAGAAATGAAAAGGAACAGAAAGAAGTGAGACTTAAAATGTCTGCCCCTGTCAACGTAAAATAAATAACAATTTGTCAAGATTTGTTAACAGATATAAAAGAAACATTTACAAAATCAAATACAACCATTTCATAAAATCAAAATACAAAAAAAACACCACGAAATATTTACAAAAAGAAACAATCATTCTAATTTTGACCATTCTTTAAAGCAGAGTCGTATCCTCCCAATAATTGTGCTTTTAAACATTTCTTGAAGATGTAAATGGACTGACACCTCTTAATTTCACTGTCAATTTTATTCCACAAATTGATTCTTTTTGTTGTGATGCATCTTTCCTTCTATTTGGTTCTTGACTCCGGTAGTTTGAAAACTTCAGTTCCTCTTAATCTATACTGACTGTCTCGCTTTGCAAATCTATTCTGTAAATTAAATGGTATTTTTTCCGGTGAGCTTTATACATTGTTTTAAGAAGGTTGAGTTCTACCAGTTCCTTGAGTTTTAAGGATTTCAATTTTATAAATATTGGATTAGTGTGGTCTCTGTAACCACTTCCATTCACCACACGAATCACTCCTTTCTGTAAAAGGAAGAGTGGTTCAATGCAGGTCTGACAAGCATTTCCCCAGACTTCAACGCAGCAGGTCAGATATGGTATGATCAATGAATTGTACAACAGAAACAAGAATTATTGTGAAGTGAGTCTTTCAATTTGTACATAACGGCGATGGTTTGAGAAATCTTAGTTTCAACGTGCTCTATATGGGATTTCCATGTTAGTTGTTCATCCAGCAATACACCTAAAACTTAATTTCCTGTGTTCTTTGGATCTCTGTACCTTCCACTGTCAGTGTTGTGTCAACATCTTTCCTTCTGCAACTAAAAATCATATATTTGGTCTTACTGATATTCAGAGATAGTTTGTTAGCGTTGAACTATTTTATAACATTCTTAAACTCTTTTTCCACAATTTCTAATACTTCATTTATATTGTCTCCAGCATAATACAAAGTAGTATCATCCGCAAACAAGATGCATTTCAATAAGCTGGAAGCAGCGTCAATGTCATTAATATAGAGAAAAAAAAGTACTGGTCCAAGGACGGATCCTTGAGGAACCCCACAAGTTACGTTACGATTTTTAGATTTTATGTTGTTGATTTGAACAAATTGTTTTCTGTCTTTTAAACAGCTTTTGACCCATTCATGAGCAGCACCTCTTATACCGTACTTATATAATTTATACAGTAATATGTCATGATCTAGAGTATCAAATGCTTTTTGAAGATCCACGAAGACACTTGCTAAGAAACGTTTCTTGTCCATTGCATTTGTAATTTCTTCTGCCAGTTCCATAATTGCTGTGGCGGTTGAGTGATTAGTCCGAAATCCATATTGATTATTACTTAAAATGTTGTGTTTATCAATACATTCATTTAATCTGATCACAAATAATTTTTCTAAATTTTTAGAAAGCTGAGGAAGTTTTATTAATTTTCACTTCAGTTCATTTGTTTCCTCAATTTTTAATGCCTGAATTTATTTCTATATTATTTCACTTTTACATTTTCTTTTCTCTAAATTATATTATTTTGTATTTTGTTTTCATCTGACATTTTATTTATGATTTGACACTTTTCTTTATTCAGTCACATTTATGTCTTCATTATTTGCAGTCTGGAACTTTATTCCTCTATTTTTTCCACCCGTATTTATTAACGTCTTCTATTTAAATTTGTGTGTATTCCTGCCTCAGTAAACGGACGTCGTTTTTGAAATATTGTCTTGGTAGTATGAAAATTTTCTGAAACAAAAACACGAAATGCACACTCACTGTGGCTCCATGGTGTTTTTAATTCAGAATTAGTTTATTCATAATTAGTTAAATGCTGAATTACATTCCTGATTTTGGTGTTTAGATGAGAATGATGAAGGATTAAATCCACTTCTCTCTTCCTTTCTGGATTAACTTTGATGCTGCAGCTTTGAAAATGCCCTCATTGTTCGGCTCCTGTCCCTCCGCTCTTTTCATTATATCATGTCTTCTAAAGCTCCGTTAAATAAATCGTCTCCATACGGGCCGCCATCTTGGAATATTACGTCATGGCGACGGACGAGCAGCACAACCGGAATAAAGTAACTTAATTTACATATAATCCCTCTTCTGGAGAATAAACTGGTTTATTCAGATTTAACCTTAATTCCAAATGGAGTTCTCAGGTGTTTTCAGGGTCGTTTTAAAGTGGAATTAGCCTTTATTCAGATTTAAAGAGGAGTAGAAGGTTCCGTGTAAACACACCTCCCACTGCAGCGCTTCAGCTTCTCCTTGAAAAACTCTCCGGTTTGCAGAAAACCAGAGTTTCTATCATCCGTTTTCCTCTTTCTTCTTGTTTTTCCTTCTTTAGCATCACTCCACAACATTATCAGCCGTGTTTTTATTTTGTTGAGTTTTTTTTTTTCTCCACACATCTGTTGGGGATGTTCTTGTATTTTTCAGTCTGGAGCATTTGTTCCAGCTCTGGGTGCTTCTGAACGATCCTGCCTCACCTCGTAGGAAGAAAGCCTCCCGCCTCCCGCCTCTGCTCTCCCACGGCTCCTTCACTTTGCAGACATTTAGCATAAATCTGACGAAACCTCCTCTGTTTCTACGCCGCCGCCGCCGCTCCTGAACGCGACCCCGCGTTGCTTCTCGCACTTCGCTTTGTCTCGACAGATTCTTGTTCTCTCACAACACGGCTCAGTTCAGCGGTACCTCGGCGTTAACCTCACCCGGCGTCTGATTCCACTTTTCCCACATAAACATAAACTTCCCGGCAGATTTGCATGACTTCGCAGTTTTTTCCTCTTTCCTCAGATTTTTTTTTTTTTCTTTCTTTTCTGCAGCTCAAATCATGAAAGAATGCCTTGAAAGCAGAGTTTGTGGGGTGGCGGGTCGTGAATGTTGCATTACTGACTCCGCTCACTGCATTAAACTGCAGGGCGCCTCTGACTGACGCTTTATTTAACAGCCTCTTATTCACTGCTAATTCACTTACAGTCGGTACAATCGCCCAGCCAGCATGCCCCCCACCACACACACACACACACACACACACACACCTCGGGTGGATGTGCGATCCAGCCGTACAGTAGCATGCGGAGATAATTATCCAGCCAGGATAATCAATGTCACGCTCGGAGTGGCGTTCGGAAGACGCCCCGAGCCGCGTTTTCTCGGCCCGTCGCTCGCAAACGCGAAGTGACGGCCTGAGAACGGAGCAGGAGGCTCGGAAAGGGCGGGAGTGTGATGACGAACGGAGCCGCCGCCGCACGCCGACAAGTCGGACCGCCGAGCGCCGCGCCGCACCGCCACCCAATGACCTTCACTCAGGACTCCATCAACAAAGGCTCCGGTTTCATCTAAATGTTTAGTTTGGGAGTTAACACAAACACAGACACACACACACATTATTGTTTTGGCATGTTGTGGATGGATTGTGTGCGCGTGCATGTGTTTATGTGTGTGTGTGTGTGTGTGTGTGTTCCTGCGCCGCACTGAGCCTCATTCTTTTGTCATGTGTAACAAGATATATGATGATATTGGACATAAACAGCTCTGAAATGTAGAGTTAGCAGAGTTAGTAACTCAGATACACACTGTAGAATCATTTGACTCGTGACTTTTGGCGACTGTTGCAGAGCTGCTGTCTCTGAGCCACTCACCAGTGGACTGTTAGCATTAGCCTTCATGGTGACTATTTGGCTAAACTCCTGTTTACTGGAGGATGAACCTCATCAATCTGAAGCCCTTACAAGCATGAATCACATCCCACTGGAAGTAGCATTAGCATTAGCATTAGCCCAGGTCTTCACAGTGGCCCGTCCCAGATGCTTGTGGGGTTTTCTCAGATGAAAATGAAATAAAAGAACAGATAAACAGCTTGAGGAGGGAAAAAAAAAACTAAAAGAGAAGGACCCTGCATTAGGAGGCTAGATGTCGCACCTCAAGGGACGGATAGTTCTGGATTTATGTGTGTCATAACTCTGAACCGGAAATGTGCCAAAGCACAAAGAAACACAGAAATAAGCTTGACGTCGCACATTAACCAATTAGCTGGTTATCGTGTTGCAATGGAGGAAATAAAGTGTTTTAACAGAATTGTTGGAGCTTTGGTCCATAACTACCGAATCCCTGAAAGAACGCAGTAATGAAAATGCTGTGTAACAACATCTTGACCAGAATTTGTCCTGAACTGCATCTTTTAGAAATGGACGCGTCCATCTGGGACTAAACCTTCATAGTTACTGTTTGACTAAACTCCTAACCTACACCTGGTAACTCATAGCTTCTGCCCATCATGGTGAGCAGCAGCAGCGTATCAGATAGTGAAGGTTTCATGAGCAGTGTGTGTGTGTGTGTGTGTGTGTGTGTGTGTGTGTGTGTGTGTGTGTCCTTTTCTGCTGCGTCAGGCAGACAGCTATAGTGGTGGGCCGGCCCTCCAGAGGAAACGGTTCCCTCTCAGGGCCACTCTCCACATATTTATCCTGGTTTTTTATGGCTCAGGAAGCCTTGTTCCGCGACTCGGCGCTTCTCCTGTTTCTGCCAGAGTTTCCTTCTCCAGGAGTCGCCCAGCGCCGCACTGACATCCTCCACGCTCGGCCGTCTGCAGGCCTCCTGCCGGCGACGAGCTGCACGGCGCGGCGCTGCATGGCGAGGCGCTGCACGGCGCGGCGCTGCACGGCGCGGCGAGGCGAGGCGAGGCGCTGCACGGCGCCTCCCCCCAGGCATTCACCCAGGAAACTGCCTCCTTGCCCCTTTTCAGCTGTGTTCAGTACGAAATGTGAGTTTCCTGAAATGCAGCTTCTCGTGTTTCTCTTCCTTTTTCTGTGGAGCGCCTGAAGCTGTTTGAGTGAAGGAGCAGCGCTGCGGCTACACCACGGCGCTCTGCTCCACCACGGCGCTCTGCTCCACCACGGCGTTCTGCTCCACCACGGCGCTCTGCTCCTCCGCTGTTTGACTTTCCCTCAACGTGCAAACGGAAGAAGACGGCAGTGGGAGGACCGGAGGACCGGAGTGTTCGTTATCCAGCCCTCACCTCCTCCATGAAGCGGCTCCTCCGGAGAACGTTCCACAAATGGCACTGAACTCATGAGGTTCTGCAGCTGACTGAGAGAGACAGCAGCTCTGCAACCCAGACTGCGGGAGTCAGTAGTCGTGGCCGGTCTCGGTCTTCAGACCGCATGTTCAAGACCTTGGTCTTGACTCAGTCTCAGCCCTTTAAAGTCTGGGTCTTAACTCGGTCCTGGTTTGTTCTGGTCTCGGCCTCTCTTGGTCTTGGTCCTGTCTTTGTTTCGGCCCCGTACGCTACTGGTCTTGATCTTGGTCTGCTCCGGTCTTGGTAATGGAGCAAAAATAAAACTCAGACGTGGGAATATCAAGGTGACGGAGTCTGGATGAAGCGCCGGCTGCAGCGCTCTACAGTCTCCTCCATGACTCGGGCTTCGGAACCTTCTGGGTCTGGTTCCTCTCTCTGCTCGTCCGCCGCTCCACAGCATCGTTCTTGACCCTGCCTTGATTTTCAGACGGCGTTTCTTGTTTTCCCCGGTGGCTTCTTTTCGGGGGGGAGGGGGGGAGGGAGGGGGTTAAATGTCGTTTAATGCACCGTTAAAAGGCTGCAGCTGGAAAAGTGAGCAGGAACCAGTTTTAACAGCCTCACAAAGCCCCTAAAGCCGAAAACCCGGAGCTGAGTCCCGCCGCCTCACGCCAGGCCGGGGAGGACCACTCAAGACCCTCAGCTGCGACTGCTGCCTGTCAATCTGGGGGGGGGGGGGGGGGGGGGGGGGCGCTCGGTGGCTTCCTCATGGTGGAACCGGCTCATGAATGTTTCTGAGACATGGAGCAGAGCTTGGAGGGTTCTGGGAGGACGGCCTTGTTTGACTCCATTTCCTTCGGAGCGGCACGGGAATCGAACGTGTCGTTTTTAAAACGCCGCTGCGCTGTGAAGTGTTTCATCAGGAGGAAGTGTTTGAACCTGACGCTCCAGCTGTTCGGCTCTCGGGTTTCAGTTCGGCCTCTGGACTCCTCCTCTGTGGTGTTCTCCACTGAAGCTCATTCTTCTTCTATCAGTTTAACATTTCCAGTCCCAGCAGGACGCCGAGCCGTTTGAATCCCGACACAGTCCAGATTAGCATCGCGGCTTTTGAGTGGAGCGCCTCACGCTGCGAGACCCTCAGAGTCTTTTACTGACTTTAATTACTCTTTTTTATTTTATTTTGGTTTCCTATAACACCAAATTCAGTTGATCCATAATCAGTATTAATCGTTGAAATATTAAACCACTGGAAAAGGCAAAACATTTCAAACGTTACAGATTAAACATTAAAATTTCAGAATAAAGTCCCGCTGATGGAATCGCAGCTGATGCCACTGACTTTTAAAACATTCTGTGTAACATCGCCTCGTATCACAAATGAAAAGTCTCCAGATAATTAAATTTCTTTCCCAAATCCAGTCTGCTGGATCCCCGGCGCTCCGCTTGGCCGCCGCCGCGTTCCCGTTATTCAGGACGCCTCGGAATGCGGCGAAGAAAACGGCGAAGCTTGGATCAGCATAAATCCACACAGTGGCAAATCCTGCTGCTGAGAGGGACTCCGGCTCTTTACCGGCCCGGCGCCGGCACCCACCCGCCAAAATATTCACACACACACACACACACACACACACACACACACACACGGCCCTGCTGGAGGCTTAATGAGAAAAGCTGTGAGTCATCGGAGCAGACACACGTCGGGGTGGGGGTGGTGGGGGGTTTGGGGGCGTCGGGGGGGCCGTCCTCAGACGAGGCCCCGGCCCCCGGGTGTCGTCGTGTGTTATGAGCTCAGCGTTCACTGCCGCCGTCGGGAGCGTTTGTTCTTGACGTAACGGCTTGTCGGAGGGAATCCTGGGCTGCTGCTTCCTGACTAATCACTGTTTTTATTTTATTCTCTTAACGAGGAGGAGACGGTTCGGAGCGTTGGAGGAAACGCCGCCGCCGCCGCCCGACATTTAAACATCAAAAGACTTTACGAGATTCAGGATTCACCAGAAACAATGACTGCCCTCTTCTGCTTACCTTGTAAATATCAAATTAAAAAGAAACGACTTTTATTTTGAAATTCTATATTTACATTTTCGTTAAGCTGCGTTCAGTTTTATTTTGAAAAATGCTTCACGTCCATCAGTCGTTTCTTCACGCATCATGAAGTCCTCTTCTTCCTCCTGGACCAGGTCCGGGTCATTCCAGGGTTTTTGGGACTCCTGCCGTTTTCAAACCCCTGATGATGAACTAGTCAAAGGTTTGAGCGATCCTTGACTTGGCGCCACTGGATTGGCTGATGGGGTTGAAATGGGGCGGAGCTTGAGGCTGATGGGTGGAGATTTGGAAGATGTTGACACCGTGAGGTTTTTGTGACGTCTCATTTACACATTCACACACACAACACCCACACACACAAACACACACAGCAGCCCCAACTCGTGGACCACCAGGGAAGCTTCATCGTTGTCTCTGCTGTTTCCATGGAAACGGACGTCATCTTCAGAGCTGTCGTCACATGACCTCTAACTGAACTCCTTTCTCATCCTGAAGTTCAACTTATTCTTAGTTTTCTGTTTTTTCTGCATTTAAAAAAGTCAATCTCTGGTTTCCTGGTAAACTTCTGAACTTCTCTCTTATATTTAGCTTTTTTTCGTCTCTTCAACATAAAGTGAAGTTTCTGAATCAGGATTTCACCGATCAGAGAACGAGTTGAGAAAATGGATCAAATAATCTGAGAAAGATGTTTTTACCAGTTTTTCACTCTTTAATATTTAATGGAAACATGTTTTTACATTTATGTTCCACAGTTAAACACTTCGTCTTTGACTTTTAATGTCTTTTTGTGAAGCAGCTTTTGAAAAAAAAAAAAAAATAAATTGTAGTTCAACATTTAAAGTGATGATTCTCAGCTGTGTCATATTTAATTATTGTAATTAAGTTTCAGATAAAGAGCTATGAGGTTTGATGTATGTTTGTATTTCCGTTTTGCCTTCTGAATAATTAATCTGCTAATTAATATTTGATTAATTGATGAATGAATTATTAAAAAGTTGCAACTTGTTCCCTTTTAGGTCCAAAAATTGATCAGGAATCAGTTTCTCTCCCTGTTTTGTGAGTTTAATTGATCACAGTTCATGTCAGATTTCATACAGAGCAGAATAAATAATCCATGAATGATAATCCTGGTTTATCAATTAATTAGTAGATAAATAATGACATATTTCATTTGTTCCGTTTAATTCTAAAAACTCTACATAAATGAGTGTTAATGAAAAATTCCAGTGTCACTTTTACTACTTTTTCCAGTCAGAATGTTACATTCTGAGGATTTTCAGCTTTTCTTCCCTGGACTTTGGCATCATTTTGGACTGTTTGGGGTTTTTTTATTCCTCAATGATTAATTAATCAGCAAGTATTTAATAAATAAGATGAATAATGAGGAGTTCTTGTGTTTGAGTGTAAAAAGGTGCTGAAAAGGAACACAACCAAGTTTTTTTTCTCTTAAATTTCAGTGTCACTTTTCACATCCGTTGCTCTGCTTGACCGTTTGACAAGCTCACACACTCGCATCAATACTCTGGAGCACACACACACACACACACACACACACACACACACACACCCTGCTGGACTGTGAAGCCCTGCGACCGTCATGTCCGTCTCCCCCTCGGCCATCAGCTCTCCTCTCTGAACCCGTCCATCACTGTCACGGTGGATCAGCGGTGCAGAACTCCTCCTCCTCGCCCTCCGCCTCCCGCTGGGCCCCGCCGGGCCGGACCGGCGCCGTCCGGCCCCTCATATCGCTGTCAGGGGTCCCGGCTGACAGCTCGCCGCCCGCCGACCGGAGGTGGGACGATCTGCTTTCACATGCAGGAAATAAGAGAACGCCGCAAAACAAGGTCACCATATCCAGATGAAGGTCAAACAGACGAAGAAACGAGATTCTAATCAATATCGGACGGAAATGAAAATACAGAAATGTCTAAATGGAAACAAAGATAAATAATCTGTAATAATGTCATGAGATCAAAATGTTAAAATGTCATTTTCCTCTTAAATGTTCTGCTGAATCTGAGTTGAAGCCACTGCTGAGATTGTAGTGGAAAACAATCAAGGTTAAGGTTTACAGTGGAGAAAATGAAAAGAGAATTATGGGAATAATGATAAAATGGATATGGAAATAGAGATTAAAAGAAATGCTTCAGGCCAAAAAAATAAATTAAAAATCTTAAATGATAAAATCTACTTCAGAAAGATCAACGTGTTGGGATTACTAGTAAAAAAATTTAGATTAAATTAAATTTGTGATTAATGATAAAATGAAATATTGAATATTGAGATTAAATGTTGAGGTTAAAGTGAAAATATCAAATGTTCGAAACAGAAAGTAAAGCAAAATATTGAGATGTGAGGCAGGAATGTGAGGATTACTTTGAGAAAATGATTCAGGACATGTTTAGATTAAAGGTGAAAACTAGATCCAAAATAAATTAATAATGAAATCAAAATCAGTGTAAAGAAACTGAAATGTCAAAATGTATGTTAAAATAAACTTAAATAGGGAATAAAGTGAAAACGGACAAAATGTTGAGATGGAAAATTTTGAGATTGACATTCAAAAGGCTACATGTAGATGAGAGGAAAAGGGATAAATGTTATTAAATTGTTAAAGAAAATATTTTAGGAAGAAAACAGATTAATAACACAAGTGTGAGAAATATGTTTGAAATGTGAATTATTTTTCGGTAACACTTTACTTGAAGCACCCCTGTATGACACATTATAAGTACATTATAGCTCTGTATAACTATAGTTATAAACACTCATAAATGATCGCAACGCTTTATAACATCAGGACCTAACCCTCACCCTAACCCTAATCCTAACCCTAATCCTATGCTGAATAGAGGGTTATAAAGCATTGTGATCATTTATGAGTGTTTATAACTACTTATAATGTGGTATACCGGGTGCTTCAAGTAAAGTGTTACCTATTTTTCTTCTAAAGGAATATTAATAGTTAAAAATTGAAATTATGCATTTAATTATGAAAATGTTGCTCAAATCAGAAAAAATCAGTAATGAAATCAAAATGTTTATTTTAATCAGTTAAAATAGAAAATGTTTTGAGGTCCCTCTCCCCTGGTCTCAGGTCCCTCTCCTCTGGTCTCAGGTCCCTCTCCTCTGGTCTCAGGTCCCTCTCCACTGGTCTCAGGTCCATTTCTCGTGTGTTCTGGTCCAATCCAGTCTTCTGCTCGTTGTTTCTGAGCAGCTGTTCCTGATTGGTGAACCGTTGATGGAGAACCTTGTCTGCTAGAACTCTGTTCTTCTACCGGTTCTCAGATCTGAGCTGCTGGACGAACTGACCTTCAGCAGCAGAGGAGACTCCTGGTCTTCTTTCCTTCACATGAACCAGTTTCCTCGTGATGGTTTTTGCGACTGCTCTTGGAGAAACATTCGAATCCTTCAGTTCATCAAGAGATGATGGACTGTTGGTTCTCTTTAATCCGCCGATTGTTTCTCACTCAGAATTCACACTCGTCCACTCGTCCCAGGTGAAATTCCCCCTGGATGAGTTAAAGGCTTCCATTTCTCAACCAAAATAATATATCTGGACGAGTAGAGTCTACCTCTGAGTTCAAACTGAAAACAGCCAAGATGGACGCGACTCATCCCGGATTCAAGGAGGCGGCCATTTTGAATGATGTGATGAATCTCCCATGATTCTCAGTTCTCCTTGGTGATTATTTTTGGGTGTTGGTGCAAATTCACGACTGCCATTTATTTATTTACTGAAAACTTTCCAAAAATAATCTCTTTTGCAGTGTCTGGACCTGAAACAGCATACATGTTCAACTATTGACTTATTATTAATGCAAAACGAAGAGTAAAATCATTTTTTTCCATAGTTAATCATGATTGTGGCTTGAACTGCATGTTTAAAACTCTGTTGTTTTGAATTTCAGTTCACTTTTCAGCCCACAATGTCAAACATTCATCTGTCCCGACAGGAAGTTGCGATGCTGCAATTTCAACAATTAAATTCAACCGATCTCAGTCAGTTGAATTTAAATTAAGTGTTGAAATTGGTCTGATCCTTCACACGAGTGTCTTGAGTAGGATTCAAATGAACACTAAGAAAGAATTTTTAAAAAAATGTTATATTTTGAGAGCCCTGCTACTAATTAATGGCAATTAATGCCATTAACTGACCGCTTCAATACGTGTATGAGGCGGTATTTCATCACTCTCCCTCCAAGCTTTGGCCTTGTGGCT
The DNA here is from genome assembly GCF_902148845.1 of Salarias fasciatus. Taxonomy (NCBI): domain Eukaryota; kingdom Metazoa; phylum Chordata; class Actinopteri; order Blenniiformes; family Blenniidae; genus Salarias; species Salarias fasciatus. Next base: position 6,353,562 of record NC_043762.1, read on the forward strand.
TTGAGACGGGACGTACGAAGCCTGCGAGCCGGATGTGGCAGCCTTTCTCTGCACCTCGTGTGTGAATCTCCTGCCGACATCTCCCAGCCTCCGTCAACTCGGGATCTTTCAAACAAACCACAACAGGCGGTAAACGCGTCTCCTCAGCCTCCCGCCGAGCCCCGAGCAGCCCGAGCGGGGATCTGAATTTAATTACAGCCCCAAAGCCACTCCGAGTCCGACGTGCGAGCCGGGGATGAGGCGCACATCTGCAGGGTGCCTTTGTTTGTATGCTGGCTACACCCAGAAAATCACGGAGACGCCGTAAAGCAGCACCGGGAGTTCGACCGGCCGACGTTCGCTCCTTCATCCCCGCGTTCTCCAATTAAAGTCTGTGACAGACTGCCAGTCCTAAAGGTTAATGTGGGTCTGGACACAGGCCTGCACTCTGACACCAGCAGCTTCAATCCCTCTGTTTCACAGTCAAACTACACCCGTCCGGGTGGAGAAGCTTCGAGTCACTGCAGACGACCATCTCAAAGGAGGAAATGATTCATGTTTAGGTCAAAAACATGGAAAATGGATGAAAAGGTGAAACAATAAAGTAAACAATAAGAGCTCGGCCACTGAGACGTCGGTCATCGGAGTCCCAATGTTCATTGAGGAGAAAGAGAGAAACTTCAGTCGCTGTCAGTTTGATTGACAGCTGCTCTCACCTGGATGATGTCATCAGTCTACGTCCATATATGGTCATGAGAGTCACATGACCGCAGGGTGCGAGTCAGCAGAAGAAAAACAAAGGAAACATTCCTCCCGAATGTGAGAAGAAATGATCACTTGACAGGAAAATTGTTTCTCTTTCAGTCCGTGTGGTTTCCAAACCAGTCAAACACTGGAGACTTCGGTTTGTGAGAAATGTGAGATTTTCTCCCATCTCAGCTCAGCAAGACTTTTCACGACAGGATTTCGGAGTTCAAACTCTGGCGTCTGATAAAATCTACACTGTGTGACTTATTAGAAAACTACACACAACTTTATCCAAGCAACTTGCCCAACGTCATCTAATGGCGTTTTCAAGTCTCTACAAGAACTAAAAGCACATTTAAGGCATTTTGAAACCAACCAGATCAGAATCTGCACAGAGCCACCGAGCCAAAGCTCTGGCCACACAGATCACACACAGATTAAATGTGAGACTGTTCGGACTGAGGGAATATCATCTGAGTCGCTCTACGACCAAAACTCCAACAAGCCAAAAGAAAAAAAATGTTGAGAAACAAGAAGTCGGTCCAGCGCTGGTATTTCTTTTCAATAAAGCATCGTGTTTAAAACGCTGGTTTCAGTCTTTAGTCTGGTTTTGATCTAATGAACATCAGCAGTCGCACACAGGCTCATCAGTTTCTCATTCAGTGCCGTAAAATGTTTTCCCATCATAAATTTAAATTTGAGCTGAAGAGCGGGGTGTATAAAAAATGATTGCCTTGAAATCACGAGTTTGGCACTTGAGGAATGTGAAACTGCTTCGCTCTGTCAGGATGGAGCCGGGAAGAGGTTCTCTGTACGTGTTTGATCAAACAGGTCATTTCATCTGCGTCGCGTCTGAATCCTTGACGCTGTCTTTGACCCGTCCGGATGACGGCGCTCGCTGAAAGCACGCCGGGCTTCCTGGAGGCTTCTGACTCCACTCAATCTGTCTTCTGCACATCGCTTCTCGTCGACGCAATTCCCGGGAGTCCCGGCGGAGGAACATGGATGCACGATTACAAGGGAACCTCTGGCCCGCTGATTGGATTCAAAGCTGCTCTGGCCGATACATCAAGGAGAATCCTTCTTTCCTTTCTTTCTTTTTCTTCCCTCATATTGGACAGACTGGCGGCAGAGCGGAGAATCTGCTCCCACAATCCATTGTGCTCCGGGCGGGGCGGGGCGCACGCGATGGAAACCAGACTGGGCAGCACAGACACACACACACACACACACACACACACACTCTCTCTCTCTTCCATGCTTCCAGGGACTTTACGTCGACTTTTCTTCATTTCCTGCAGATTGACTCTAAACTTGTTGCTTCAGCCTGAATCTGATGTGAAGACATGTTGCGTCTTTTTTGAACGACCCGAAGGTGGACGTCCACATCTATACTCACAGCGACGTGCATCCTCACACACACACGTGAACAAATACACACACACACACACACACTAAGCTGGTTGCACTGACATACATTCATTTCACATGATTGCCCTCGATCTGTCTGGATGTTCAAATGAGTTCTAACAAGGATAGGAAAACTAGGACACACACTAACGCACACACACACAGATGTTATTAATTTACATTGATTTCTTAAAAAAGCTACTGTAAGTCGGCTGTAACCTCGATCTACGAACGAAGAAGTTTCCACGACAACCTACAACTGACAGAGAAGTTTCCGAAAAGTGTTGCGTTCACACAAGAACCTTCTGAGAACGACGTCTGTTGCCGTAGCAGCGACATAAATGTTAAAAGGTGCAGTTCTCATGTCGGGACTCGAGTCGGGTCGGTGGGCAGGAGCAGCAACGAAGCATTTTCCTTGGTTTCCATGGAGACGCAGCCCGAGTGTTTTCAAAAAGTTGTGTTTTCAGTGTCTCTAAGGCACAGAAAACCAAGAACACACACACACACACACACACACACACACACACCAGTGTCATGAGCTTTATGAGGACATCACATTGACTTGCATTTGCTCCCCGCAGACGATAAACTGAGCTGTAACTACTGGTTACCTAAACCTACTAATCATCCCCGCCACAGTCTGTCATTACAACATGTCTTTACTTGGAAACGTGCTGATTTTCTCCATGTGGAGTTGAAGTTTGGTTCCCATGAGGAAGGCCTCACACGCACGCACACACACGCGCACGCACACACACACACACACACATACGCACTCAATGGTGTTTTCATACCTCGCGGTACTCCCATGGATCCCGGCGGTTCTGCAGTCGGCTTTAAAAAGACGAGCAGACTGGACCGGAGCTTCGTGTGTGTTGAATGTTCGCTATAAATGAACCTCAGCTGCAGCTTCTACAGTCCAGCCGCAAGGTGCTGAAACACGGGGGGTTTAGTTCCCTCAGTCGGAGGTTGATTAGTCCTACGATATTCACAGCACAGCGTTTAAAAATCGTTTTAATAAAAATCGATGCTAACAGCTGAGCATCACCGCATCGACGTATCGCCACCCTCCTCCCGTCCTGGCCGCTGCGATCGGCTCCGCCACCCTGAGCCGGACGCAGCGCTGGAGAAGATGGATGGATGGTAAATGGATTTTACTTATATTTCATTTTTCCAGTGCTTGAGCCGTCCCCAAGGGACATGACACTGTTAATCACATTCACACACACACACACACACACACACACACACACACACCAGTGGAGGGATTGAGAATCCATTGATGGCGGAGCCGGGCCGCCCACGGTGATGTGACAGCAGAGTTTAGAGAACAATGTAGAGTAAGAGGTTCTGTGTGAAATACACACTCCGGTGTCACACTTTCCCATCGCCTAACCTTTTAAATCTGTCTTCATTTCCCTTCACTTCTGTCCCCATGGTGACACGAGAACCACACACACACGCACACACGCACACACACACACACACACACACACACACACATACAGACTCTCTGTGAAGGTGAAATCCAGCCTGGAGGGTGTCGTCTGTCTGCGTCTGCTGTGTTAAAAAGCCTTTCAGGGTTTCATCTGGACTGGGACTCGCTGCAGGGCTTCGCTCTCGGGGAGAAAACAGGAAAATCTGGCTTGTGGCTGAGTTGTGGGGGGGGTTGTGGGGGGGTTGGGGGGGGTTGTATAGTGCACAAATCCAGATGTAGGTCACTTCCAAAAAAATTCCAGATTCCTGATGTTGTGGGCCAACGGGGAGGCTCCAACTCCCCCCTCCGTGTAAATAACGTCAGCCGATCGGCCCCTGCATCCAGTCCGTGAAGGATCTGGAGCCGTTTAGGCCCCGACAGCCATGAGAATATAAACCGCATGTCTTCTTCTGTTAGGCTTTCCTAAATCACCCCGGCCGGGGCCCAGCAGCGGGCCGCAGTTTGACGGCCGGCGGGTGACGTCTGGAGGGTGAAAGGGGGGGGGGGGGGGGCTCACGGAGAGCAACGACACCCCCACCCTCCCCGGCGCTTTTGGCACCAGCGCCACGCCAATAAATCGCAGTCTGCTCGACAAACGGCCGTGGTTTGGTTCGCCTGCAGCCCGTCCGGAGGTTCCAGCCGCGAGGAGAAGGTTTCACGAAGACATGAAAAACAGACTCGACACAACGGTCCAAATGGATAAAGAGCTCTGAATCCATCAGAAATCCAAACAGATCAAACAGGAAGTGCCGAGGTTCCTGTTCAGATGGAGAGAATCATCTGAAGAAAACAGTTCAAGATGAGGAATGAAATTTACATGATAACATCAGTACACATTGAGAAGGAACTGACAGGGAAGCTGGAAAGGTGTAATTTCAGAATAAAAGTCTATAGAGGCACGTTGAGATTTACGTTACGAACTCCAGAAGAGAAGCAACATGAGGTTAGAACTGGATGATCCACAGCTAGGATCAAACATTCACCTTAAAATTTAAACAATCGGAGGTTTAAAACTTTGAAGTCATCGATATTAAAGTCAGAATGATGGATCAGATTTTTGATGAGAATAAAATAAAAGTTTAATTTTAATAACACTCCAAGTTTCAACAGTAACTTTTAGTTTGTAGATCAAAACGTGAAAGTTCAGATTAAATAAAGTGTTCAGCGGAATAAAGGAAGAGCTGCGGGTTTGAGAGGAATGAAGTAATAACTTCACATTAAAACAGAGTTTTTTAAATTTCACATTGAAATATAAGGAATAAAGTCAAAAGGGGGAAAATAGTTCAGAGAATAAATTCAAATTAAATGAAAATGTTTAGACTGAAGTTTAAAGTGAGAATGAACTGCAGTTTCTGACTGGAACCTGTAAATTCAGCCTGGATGGCGTGATGGAAACACTTACTCAGAGAGGAGGAACATGGAACACTTCCGTCGCCATTCTGACAGTAAAGCTGTAATTTGACTCCTGCTTCATTCAGGGTCTTCTGATCGTCTCTTCCCTCAGTTCTGCCTTGCAGGTTTCCTTCTGGAAGGAGCTTCCTGCTCGTTCTGGGAATCCGTTTCCTCAGAAGCTCTCGTTGCGTCAGACGTTTTTCTCTTTATGCCTTCAGTGTTTTCAGATCTCTGAAAAATCCCTTCGATCCAGACTCGGCGCCGTCTCCAGGAGAGCTCCGGAGAGAACCCGGTCTGGTGACGGCGAGGCGCTTCAGTCGCACCGGCGCCGGGAGCGACGGGGAATCAAACCGTTCAGGGAACCCGCCGAGGGTTCCAGCGCGCGGCTCTGTTCCCCGAGCCGTTTGGATTAACGGCAGCAGGAGTGGAGGAACGCTGCGGAACCAAATCCAGAACAGACTCAGGACCGGTCCTTCAGGATTACCTGGGATTAACCGTTCAAACCATTCTCTCAGACCTTGTCCACGTCACAACGTTCTACAGGAGAACGAATCGTTTTCATGTTTTTGTTTTAGAAAAGATTCAACTTTATAGATCAATGTTCTAAAAACGATGTGGTTCTCATTAACACGAACGATGGAGAACACAGAGAAGAATACACTCTAAACATTAGCAATGAGATTACTGTTTCTCTGTTTTCCATTTAAATCATGAAGAAGTCAGGAAATGTTAGTTTCGTGTTTTTTTGGACGACGTTCCCCTCGGACACTCGGTTCCGTCCGCCCTGAAGGAACCTCCCTGTCCGTTCCTACGGTTCCTCGCAGCTGTCTGTGAATCTGTCAGGATGATTGTTGGGAGACGGCCTGGAGGTGAAATTGCGTGTGAGGGCGTCCGCACGACTCCACCTGGTTTCCATTGTTCTGCGTGACGTCGTTAGAACCCGGTTGCGCCGCCGGCGTGGCTCCGCCCGCCCCCCCTCCGTTCAGACGGTCGTTCTCCCTGCAGAAGCTGCGAGGTGTTCGAGGCCAGATGTTCCCATCTGGGTGAGAAATATGGAAACGTTCCGACTCCCGCAGAACGAGCCACATAAACGTTTATGTGGCGTCGTAGAACCCGTCGACACTTCGGCCCGACGCCTTCTAACTTGACATTTTTCTGCCGGCTGATTGACGTCTGGACTTCAGAGCAAGACGCTTCCAGCTGAAATGTCAGGATGGCTTTTTTTTTTTCCCTCCTTATCTGCAGTAGGACGTTCTCCAGCAGAGTGATGCAGTCATGTGTTCACTCCAGCAGATAGAACGTCTCTGGTGATTTCCTCCGACGTGTCAGAACATAACCCACATGACGGTTAAGGAAGACGAACGTCGTTGTTTCTGCCGTTTCCATGGAAACGGACATCACTTTCTGAACATCTGCTGTATGAATGTGAAACATTTCTGAAACGTAAACGCAGAAATGATGTGTTTTCAGCGGAAACATCGTCGTGTAAACGAGGCTGTAGACCGGGAACTCTTCAGCTCTTTTTCTTCATCTGGACTTTTTGCTTCCTCATAATTGTTCTGTTTATTCGGGAAACGTTCAGTATTGGCTCTGAGTGACTGGTGTCGGGTTTCGGTACTGTTGATGATGGTTCATCTGACTGGCCTGTTGACCTTTGACCTTCTGTGGTGTTGTACTTACCGTCTTCAGTCTTTAGTGATCTTCTATCAGTCTTAAAGCTTCACGTTCTTCTTTATGATCACTCTTTCTTGACACATTTGAAATATGGAGTCTTTGTTTCTGCTCTTGAGTGTATTCCAAGTTTGAGTACCTGTACCTGTACCTGTACCTGAACCTGTACCTGTACCTGTACCTGAACCTGTACCTGTACCTGTACCTGAACCTGTACCTGTACCTGAACCTGTACCTGTACCTGAACCTGTACCTGTACCTGTACCTGTACCTGTACCTGTACCTGAACCTGTACCAGTACCTGTACCTGTACCTGTATCTCTGGTGTCTTGGTCCTTTTTCAGGGTTCTAGATTTGTTAGCTTACCGTCATGTAATGACGTCTCGTACCTGCGTCCTTACGCCGCCGTTCACAAGCCGCCTACATTCAGACTGAGCTGACCGCAGTGGAGACTCGGTACAGAGAAGCGGTGCATGGACCGTACCGTTCAGGACCAGCCTGTACCGTGTCAGTCCCAGTACCTGCACCGTATGAGTACCTGTTCTATACCTCTGGTGTCTTGGAACTTTTTCAGGATTCTAAATTTGTTAGCTTGAAGGAAAATAAAGCTGGAGTCACCAGTCGACTCCAATATCGTTTTACAAACTACTGGAGTTAATTACAGCCGTGGGCGGGGGGGGGGGGGGGGGGGGGGGGGGGCGGGGGGCGGGGGGGGGGGGGAGCTGGGGGGAGCTGGGGGGGGCTGGGGTATCTTGGGGGGGGGCATCTGGTGTGTTTGTACAACATCACGGCTCGGCACCGGGTTCCCCTCCTTGAAGGAACCCCCCCCCCCCCTTCACTCATGAGCCCGGCTCTAAACAAAGAGCTGCACATATGACATGGATGAACTTTGACACGTGGACGTGACTGCTGGTGTTTATCCCCACCCGCCGCCGCCGCCAGCGAGGTTAATGAACTATCTGGAAACTATTTGGCCGCTGCCAAGTCCGTGTCGCTTCAGCTATGTCTCCATTCGCGGTCTTCCGCTGTAAGTGGAGGTGGCTGGCAGCGAACCCCCCCCCCCCCACCACCACCACCACCACCACCACCACTGCCCCCCCGTGAGGAATTCCACTGACAGGACGGAGGATGTAATGATGTGGGCGGAACCCGGGAAGGCTTCCCCCAAACAACACGGCGTTTCGCCAGAGAACTGCCACCGCCGGGGTGACGGAGGACGAGACGCTGCACCGGCACCTCCACCGCCGCGGGAGCAGGTGGGGGTCAAAGGTCGTTCTCAGGGAGTGGGTGGGGGTCAAAGGTCATGCTCAGGGACCCCACAGAGGGATTCGAACCTGCACACTCCCGGCCCTGAGACTGCCGCTCTCTTCAGACCGATGGGGGCGGCCGCCATGCGGTCCTCTGGAAGTCCTGGAAGTCCACTTGCTCAAGGACACTTCGGCACGTGGGGAGATGTTGAATAGAACCGACGATATCCCGATTGGGAGACGACCAATAAATAAGTTTCCTCATTTCAGTGAACAGTGATCATCGTCATGGTAGCCACAGATCTCATTGATCTCCTATTGGATCCCCCATCACAACAATCTGGATTAACTCCCTCCTGCTTCTATCCGCTGCTTTGAAGCATCGTTAACTCCAACATGATGGAAGCCAGTGTGTGTGTGTGTGTGTGTGTGTGTGTGTGTGTGTCAGCCCCGTCTCCAGGGTTTTCCTGTCATGCGGCAGCAGGAGTTTGTTTCTTAGAAAGACGGCAGATTTGTCGTTCTGAAGAGGAACCCGCGGAGTTCCAGTCTTCTGGTGTGAGAACAGACGCATTAAACTGCTCTTTGGCGCCGGAGCTTATTAGCGGCGGCATTAGCATACGGCGGAGCGACGCCCGTCACGGCCGGGGACTTCAAAGACGGCGGTTCCGCGGAGAAGAGACGGGGTTGGTGACACGCCGGGAAAAACGTAGCGACGCGTCACGCTGTCCTGTTTACCTGCAGAATCTATCACCAGATTACACCGCCAGAATAAAGGAGGCTTTAAAATCTGTTTGAAGAGGATTAAAAACAGCGATCCGGGTTTCCTGGTCTCACCTCACCGCTCCCTCTGTGTGCTTAATTCTAATCAACGTTTTGCCGTTCACAGTTGGCTATTCTTTATTTTTCACTCCATCCCTGTTGGTTGCTTTCACTTCATTCTTGACTTTATTTTCCTCATTTTGAGTCACGACTCGTCTTTTCTTTTACTTCTTCTTGAAGGTCAGAGGGCAAGGTTCCTTTATTTGTTCCAGTTTCTTTACAAAAAAAAAGTTTGACCAAATAAAACACATTGAACCTGACTGGACAAAAAACAGCATTTATTAAACTTTGTGTATTTAATACCACAAAATATAGTTCACTGACAACTTTTTTTTTAGTTTATTTAAAGGTGCATTAAAGGGGCTGTATCATGCAAAATTCACTTTTTGTATGTTTTAACCTTGTTATATAGTTATGTACTCACCAGAAACACCCCCAAAGCGTTTTTTTCCTTCGTGCCTGTGTGTTTGAACTTTCCTCATTTTTGTGCTGCTCAGAGAGGCCCCTCCCGTACCCATGAAAACTCTCTGTTTCCCATGAAGATGCCCCCCCCCCCCAGGCCCTCGGCAGTCAGCGTTGCTGCTTTTTGTATCTCCGATTATGGAGATAAACTTTAACCATCGTCTGAAAGCAACAATCAAGCAAGAGCAAGAGTCTGAAGGGTCTGAAGGGTCTGCGCTTGGTGAGTTTCTAACAGGAAAAGACGTTTTCGCGTGTCTTTGTGTGTAGAGAAGCTAGAGCTAGAGAGCCAAAGCTAGCCAGCGTATTTGTTTTGAAGCTCCGATTGTCTGAAGTATGCTGTCAGTCAAAGTCCACAGGGGGAGAGGCGGGATTTCAGTGAAACAGAGCGTTTTCTCTTCCGGGTTTCAGAATTAGCCCCAGAAAATCTTTTATTTCACACAAAATGACTTTTCCTTAGCGCCAAAAAATAAACTATTACCATGTTAATGCCATTTCTAGGGTTTGGACTAGCTAAAAAAGCATGATACAGCCCCTTTAAGGAGTTTTTCAACTTTAAAAATACTTATTTTCCACCATAAATATGTTACAAATATTCAGTGGTGTGTACAATGTGCCTGACATATTCATTGCAAGTAGCTACCGCTAACAGCGCTAAATTGTCACTTGAAAGTTGCAGTGCCGGTCCGGCACCAGAATTTTTTGGGGGAGAAAGTGAGAGGATGTGACGTAATGCACGCTCCGGCTGACCTGATTTCCTTAGGTTTCATTTTGTCCGCCATTACTCCGCCAGATGCTTAGCAGCAACAGCTGAGCAGTACTGAGGATGGATCTTCCAGAAAGTACGAAAAGACCGGCTTCTGGCACTGCCACAGCTCCAGCACAGACCCCACCAGGCAAAAGAAACTTACATTTTACTCGAGCGCTACTAAAAGAGCGAGGAAGGAGTTCCCCTCTTCCATGCACGTACATGGACGCAAGCCACAGACATGAGTGTTTCACTGAGCTGCAGTTACGCCCAAGGCCTGCAGGGGCCGTTGTTTTGCATGAAACATGCAAACTCCTTAATGCACCCTTAATATAACATTTTTAACAAAATAGTCTTTAGTTCATTTTGGAGATTCTAATATTTACATTGTAAATTTCTCTTTGAGATTCTGACTTTACTCTTCATTTTTCTGTTTTATTCTTGACATTCGTCAAATCGGTCGAGTTTAATCTCCATTGTTCATATTTTGAGTTTGATTTAGAGCCGTCAAAAGATAAATTTTTAAAATCATAATTGCTCACATTATTTCTACATTTAATCACATTTTAAATTGCATTTTTTAAATAGCGCTGTATTGCATTTCAAGGCAGTTTTCGGTCCAGAATGTAACGTTTCCATCAGTCCAAACAGTCAGTTTTTTAATCAGAATTTAAAGTCATTGTTGAAGTTTCAGCACGGAGACTTCCTGCAGCCACTGATTTCTGACCAGAGCGTCTTGATTGGGAATCAAAGGCAGAGAAAGAATTTCCTTTTTGACCTTGTTGGATTTTCTTTCAAAATAAAGCACCATGCAGATCAACTTAATACAATGTCTGTTAAAAATACAGTTTTTAAACTGAAAAAGAGCCCAAAGACTGTTTGTGATAAATAAATAAAAAATAAAAATGAATCTTTAGTCATTCCTACATTAATTGATCACAACTAATGCGATTAACCCTGAAAATCCTGGTTTAATTATTTACTATGAATGTGATTAATTCTGACAGCCCTAGTTGGAGCATGATGCTTTTATTGTGAAAATTTTGTATCAACAACGACTTTACCAACAGAAATTTGAGTTTCTCCTGAACATTTTCAGTTTCTTTTTATGTTTTTTAAAATGTATTTGACGTTTTGAGTCTTGTTTCTTGAATCGCTTTGGAGCATTTCCAGGTTTTGCTGCGTTATGCAGGGACGGTCGGGTCGGTCTGGCGACCGTGTGGCGGGTTGCGGGCCGACCGGACGGTTTCCAGCCGGGTCAGAGCGGAGCTGTTCCTCCATCGAGGCGTTACCCATTCCGACTGCAGAGCCATAAATAATATTTCAGCGCAGCGAGGACGTTAGCATGACATCTGGGTTTTTAATTCTCTCTGAAGAGAAGAAGGGAAAAAAAAAAAGCAAAGCCCGCTATCTGCCGGATCCTGCGAACGTCGGCCATGAGGGGAGAATACAGATGAGAGACGAGCTGCGTTCCTGCCTCTGCCTGCTTCGACAGCCGAGCGTGGAAACACAGGCGGTGACCTTGGCTGATTAAACATTCCTGCACTCGGTATTCTGAGCAGCTCGCCTCTACAGTGGGAACCGGAGCCGAGGAGCGAGGAGGGGAGGTTTACTGCTGGAGTGGCTTCAGCTGCGTCTGCAGGGGCTTGTTTCAGATTGATATGTGCATGTGGAGGGGGGTGGAGGGGTGGAGGGGGGGGGCGCGTGTGCGTAGATCAATATGATATCATTGCACGCGGCCGGTGGGATTTATTATCATCACTCATTTTAATGAGGTAGCAAGTGATCGGGCAGCGAGAGAACGCTGGGCGGCGAGAAGAGAAGACAGGAGAGGAGAGGACGCCACCAGATGGTCGAGAGAGGAAACCAGCAGAATACCAAACAGACGGAGCCCAGTGCCGGGGGGGGGGGGGGGGGTTCCGCTGGAAGACCCGGAACAGCCTGTAAATACAGGAAGACCTGGAACAGGTCCAGAGTTCTGGAACAGAGAGCGTAGAACCGAGGACGAAGCGCCTCCTGAAACACTCGGCGTTAGCGGTGTGTTTACTGCCCTCTGATGACGACGCCTCACTTTGATCACGATCCTACTGACTTCAGAACCGGCAAACATCAAAGGTCGAAGGTCAAAGCTTGAAGATCAGAGTGAAGACGGCTGAGAAGAACCTGTCCCTGAAAACTCCTCATTCCCCGTTTTCACGTTTCGAGTTAAATCCGTTTATTTTCTCTTCACAATCAATTCCTCTCATGTAGCAATGGTGCCAGAAGAGTCTGTTTCCAGGCACTTTATGATGCTTCTGGCACATGAAAATCAGAGGGCTGAGCTGTGTGAAGTTGGACGGCTGGTTGAACTTCAGAGAAGCTCCTGCAGCGGCGCTGAGGATCCGTTCATCACCTCAGCTGGAAACGCCGTGTTTTCCTTTCAGGGAGGTTCTGAAGATGTGTCTTGGACAGTCGCAGCGTTGTCCTCCGTCTCCTCGGAGACGGAGCCCAAGCGTCTTCCAAAAGTTGCTTTTCTCGGTGCGCCGTCGTCATGGAAACGGAACTAGGCGACATTGACGTGGTTGGCGGCGGCGGCGCGGTCAGAAACATCTTGACGGGTTTTGATCCAAACGGCGTGACGCCGCCGCTCACCGCTCTCAAGTCAACAACGCCGCTTCGACATGTTTACTGTTGCCATGGAGACGACACGCCACAATAAAAGGATTTTCTGTGATAATTTGACCATTTATTGACTCGCTTCATGCGTGCAGCAGCATTCTCCACTTCCTGAATTCCCTCCATCTCCACTTCCTGGTCTCCAGCAGCGGCCGAACTGCGATCTTGATGAAACAGCGCTGAGGACAACCAGGATTTGAGACTGTTCTGATTTCAGCGTCTCTTCGGGTCAGTCAGGAGCCTTGAAGGAAGGTTTGGTTTGGCTGCAGCTGGACTCACGCTCAGCGTCTCTTACCTCCTGGAGAAAATCCCAGGAACAGACTCGGTCTGAGTCACTTCTGCTTCAAAACTGCTGATTTAGTCTTCAGTCTGTCTTTCAATCGCAGAAACAATCCGATGTAATTAATCTGGCGCTGAATATGAATCCATTCATCTTTTCAAAAAGTTCCACCTTGGATGCCGTTTCCATGAACTTGTCCTTCTCGTCGTGGTGTAATCCGTCCAGCCTAACGCTGGTGTGCAACGGCGGCCGACATCCGGGTTAAAAAAAATCCTCCAGGTGGAGAAAAACACTGTTTTCTCATTTTCACTGTTATTAATATTGATATTTCTATGAATATTTACGGCGTCTCAAGACCAGAAGTCTTTGACATTAATGCCAGTGGGGACTGAGAGCTTGAAGGAGATGAGATGATTTCCGAGTGTGTGTGTGTGTGTGTGTGTGTGTGTGTGTGTGTTCATCCTAACATTCCCCTTCATGGTGTCTCGTGAGCCTCACTGATCCTGCTGTAATTTCATAGCAGATTGTGTCTCTTTGAAGCCGGCGGTTCCCACATGGTGACACAGGAAATGGTCTGTTTAATACCTGTTACATTGTGGCCGGGCCCGGCGGTCCCCCGGCGGTCCCCCGGCAGCCCGCGCGGGAACAAAGGGAATGTGAAAGGAGCGCCCGGCGCTCTGCCTCGTCTGATTTCCACCCTGATAATTCTCGCTCCTCGTTCCGGCGGCGGCGGCGGCGGCAGGTTGAGCTCGGCCAGTCACTCCTCTGTCCTCCCGGGGAGCAGGGTGTTGAACCGGCGGCTCCCTGCTGGGCGCCCGTACCTGAGGCCAGGAACCGAAACCTGGACTCATGTGGACGGAGTTTCAGACACGTCTGATTAAAAGTGACACACAGACCCAGCGGTGCGCTCGCTGGGTTGAAATATATATCTTTTAAAACCTGCCTTCTCTTCCAGCCTTCTCAGTCTCTTTGTTCTCTCAGCATTTGGTCTTTTTTTAACACATTATTGGGTTTTTACTGTCGGCTGACGTGGCTCTTCGTCTCTTCATCTTCATTAACCTCCACCTTCACTCTGGAGCTGGTGGACGGATTTAGAAACAGACCGTCAGAAGATGGAGACCCGGACCAGTGAATCTATTTTCTCTGAGGTTCATGTCGTCCTCCACACTGGCAGCTGATTGGCTGTCATTAGACTGTGATTTTTGAAGCTGCTAATCGCTGCGAGATGAAGCCACAAGTCGTCCCTCGCCTCGAGCCGGGAGAGCCCGGCGGTCTGGAACCCGTCGTCACCTGGACGGGGCTCCGGTCCAGAAACGGCCTTGTTAAAGCTGACGGGCGGAATGAGCCGCGCTGTTTGCGTTGGCTAAATATTTAGAGCGGAGGCAGCCGACATTTTATTTGCTCGAAACACACGACGGCCGCGGCTCGCCGCGCCGATGCCAGAAAGTCATTTATTCAGTCCACAAAAAGCCGAGCGCTGGAAAACACAAGCGATGCTGAGGTGGTAATCCCGACTGTGACAGCTGCGCCGGCCTCCGTTCGCCAGACCCGCCGGTGGAAATGATAGCCAGAAGATAAAAATAGGCCGGAGCAAACCGGGAGCTCCAGCCGAGATGTGGCTGATAATAAGACGTCCATCATCTGACCCGTCTGAGGAGCCTCGGCACAAACCGGCCAACGAAGCACTTAACCCGCAGCTCGGCCTGATTGAATCCAACATTCAGCGGCACAGAGCGGCGTGAAGAGCCGGCGGCCGGCCGCCGCCGCCGCCAGCCACATTCCTCACAGACCCTCAAGGACGCCGGGAGAGAAAAACACCGTCACTGCGGCGGACAGCTTCTGCAAACCAAGCAAGAAGGAAAAAAAGACTTCAAACGGATTGATGAAACGTCGTCAGGAGGACCGACCCCCCCCCCCCCCACCCCCACGGCCCCCCCGAGCTCCCAGACACTCCACCAACATGCTGCCTGTGGAGCTGATGAGCGGGCCAAGGTCTCCGTTTCATCTCGCTGCTGATCATTACCGCCAACCTAATTGATACGAGTTTGTTCCCCCCCCCAACACACACACACACACACACACACACACACACACACACACACACACACACACACACACACACACGAGGGTCCGGGCTGAACGTTTGATCCCTGAAGTGCACCTGAACCCCGGGCTGCGCCGACCGGCGTGCAGCCCTCACCTCCAGCAACAAACCAAACATCTGAGAAACAGGTCGACTCTATGAGCAACGCCAACACAGTGCCCCCTGCTGGCTGCAGGCGCCATGACAGGACAGAGCCACAGGCGGGACCAACTGAGGTACTTTAAAACTAGTTACTGTTGTTCTTTATGATTCTGTGACGTTACTTTTAGTAAGAGTTTGTTCAGGATTAGCGAGGCTCCGCCTCCAGTAAACAGGGGTTTATAGAAATGGTGAACGCTGCGATCACTCCTGCCATTGCTAAGGCTAATGCTAACAGCAGCTCAATGAGCAGGACAGAGAGAGACAGCAGCTCTTCCACGCTGACGAGCAGCCGGGAGCAGTGAGCGTTTGGAGGAGATTGATGGCGAGCAGCGTCCCGGTGATGGATGACTCCTCTCTGATGTGGATTTTCATACCGAGATAAACTGGAACCAGTAGCCGTCTGACAAGGAGACGAAAAGCATCCATCAATCCTCCCAACATCTGGGCCGGAGCCCACGGGGTCAAAGGTCAAAGGCTGAAAAGTCAACGAGGCTGAGGCTTTCCACTGCGTGTCGGAGGATTTTCTGAACCTCCCAAACGTTTCTGCCCTGGAAAGTTTGTCAGGCTGCCATTCTCCAGAGGGCTGAATGTTAATGCTTCCTAAGACGGACTGCTGGAGACGCCCAGACGTATCGGTGCAGTCAGAGAAGAAACACTTCATGACACAGAACGTTTGGACTCCTGAGACTGAAACTTCATCCTGAGCTCAGACAAACAGAAGACAGAAAATGATGAGGAAATAAATCCAAAACAAACTTCATACGAAGTTACGTCACAAGATGCTAATGCTACTGTGTGTCACACCTGCTAGCATGCTGCGGCTAATGCCAATGCTAACGCGCTAACTGAATGATGACAGCCTGTCAATCAATCTTCAGCCAATCACTGTCACCGCTGACATTTCGTGAGTTTGCAGTGATGGGTTGATTTTGGAAAGGGGGCGTGGCCTGATCCACGCCAGATGCAGTGATGCATTGTGGGGGTTTTCTGTTGCTGGAATCCCTCTCTAGCAGGAGGTTCCTAATCATCCAGATGGTAAATGTTTGTCAACGTTGGTCTCGTCGTATCAGGAGATGCTCCGGGTTCCAGGTGATCGGGGGTCGGAGGTCGGTTCACTGCAGCACTTGACGTTTACGGAGGACCGTTGGAGGTGGGGGGGGGGGTGGGGTGTGGATGGAGGGCGGGGGGGTGGATGGGAGGGTGAAGGGCGGCTGCAACACATTTAGAAAAGCTTACTGCTGCTGTCGCTTTCACTCTGGCTTTGATTGTTGGACTTTGATCTGGTTTGGTTGGTGGGGGGGGGGGGGGGGGGGGGGTGTCTGGAGTGGTATACACTAATCTCTGCCATCTCTCAAAGACACACACACACACACACACATGCACACACACACCACTTCAAAAACACAGAAGAACTTTCCAGTAAATATCTGAGCGTCAGCGTTTGTGTTTCTACCAGACGTCTTTGTCTACGTCGAGTTAAAGTCCAGCTCAACTGAGACAGGAGGAGGAGGGTTAAATCAGTCTGACTTCTTCCTTCCTCTTTCCAGACATGTTGACATAGATCCGTGTGTTATGTGTGTATCGGTGTTTGTGTGTATTCTTCGCTATAGATTATTGATTTAGTGTATTGTCATAATAATGTTGACTGATTTATTTATAAAGATTATTTAGTACAAATGGTTGATGATTAGTGTCACAACAATGTGTTCACTTGGTGAAATAGTATTTATTAATATAGAATTTATTCATTATTTACTCTGTGTGTGTGTGCATAATTTTTTTGTCTGTATCTGTGTTTCTTTATAAAAGGAAAAAACACACTCAAGTAAGGACCCCAAAAAGGACTGAATCATACAAATATAAGCAGAAGTATTTATTTATATAGATCATTTATGAGATGTGTGTGTGTGTTTGTGTGTAATTGTGATTAATTCATGGAGAGCTGTCAACAATTAATCTTCTTAAATTGTGATTAATGGCAGATCTCGGGTCAGGTTGGGTAAGGAGGAGAGAAAACTCATTTTCCTGTCACTGAGACTTGATTGTTTTTCCCTCCCTGTTCGGTCCAGGTGAATTATGAGGATCAGATTCTTCATCTGAAGCTTGAAAATGTTACAAACATCCTCCTGTGGCGTCGATGTTCTGGACTGATCAAACCCGAAAGAGAAACTGGGACTGGCCTTCCCGTGAGCAGCTCAACTTTATAATGTTTGATGGTTCAAATTACACATTAGTGAGTGTTTTCTGATGAGAAACTGCTCCACTTCAGTAAAAGATTCAGATAAAGACATTTTTGAGCTTTAATTTAGCTTTAATTTTGTGAGTTGATTACAAGTTCACAAATGTGATTGATTAAGATTTAGATCCTGTTTAGATTTGCAATTAAGTTGTTTTATATATATATATGTGTGTGTGTGTGTGTGTGTGTGTGTGTGTGTGTGTGTGTGTGTGTGTGTGTGTGTGTGTGTGTGTGTAAATTCATCCTTCTGAGTAAAGTAGAATTTTGCTTTTTCAACATAAATGTGGGAAAATCAGACACTTGAAATAACGCTCATGAAAACACAAGAGTCCTGAAATACAACATCATTGATTGGAAAATGGAATTAGAGGTAAAAATAAATAAATAAATAAATAAATAAATAACTACAAGCCTTTAAAGTGATCTGAAGTCCTGTTTTCAGTCAGAGTGAAGTCAGGACTGTAAATATGTAAAGTCATGAGGGAGGAAGCAGGTCAGCTGTTTGGCAGATGTTCTACAGATATGAAGAGCAGAGCGATAGAGCAGAGCGACGAGTAGCGAGACAAACGACTGGCACAGCGATGGGCAGAGCGCCTCCCGGTCCGGACTCGAACGGGCCTCAAGCCGAGCTTCCATCCCGGATCAGCCGGCAGGAAGCAGGCGTCGCCGTGTGGCGGTGAAACTCCAGGCGGAGCCGTTTCTGTCTGCCGGAGGAGAAGAAAGCAGAGCGGGTACAGCGAGCACGGAGAAAAGACCTCATGGTTTTCAGATCAACATTCCCAGACGGACCTGCTGCTGTAAATATCCGATACCTCCTGATGCCCTCAGCAGGAGGGGGGGGGCGAAGTAACGCTGTTACAGTCAGACTGTACTTCATGCTGTAACTAATAAACTTCCTGTCATGTATTCCAGTCTTAAGTGAAGCACAATCACAAAATAAAAGTTACACGAGGGTCAGCGAAGGCACCACATGCCACAGGAGTTTGCCTGTCAGTCACACTGTTACCATGGCAACAGTTAGGGCGGGATATCATCGTTGTTCTCTTCAGGTTTTATTCTCCCTCTCACTACTTCATTTCATTTATAATAATTGATTTAATGTGTAAATCATTACAATTGTACTTTGAGTTGCTCTTTATTTCTTCACAAAGTAGATTGTGTTGTCTACTTCTTATTTCTTGATTATTAAATGTAGGTCATTCAAAACAATTCATATTTCCACTGAAATAATTTTAAAATAAGTTCAACTGATTAGTGTGACAACAAGGTGTCCATTAATAGTTTTTTTCTTTCCTTTTTTATATATTTTGTGTTTTAAGTGTTTGAATTATTTCTCATTATATTATTTGTGTATTACTTGTCTTGTATTAACTCATTCATCACAACTGATTACTGTAAAAAAAACTTCAAAACATTCAACGTAACTCAAATCAATTATCAAAGAATAGCTTCTACATTTTTCTGTGTTAGTTTTAAAAACCTGAAAACACCAGTTTAATGTTGTTTAGCTGGTTCAAGTTGCATTAAAGTGTTTAATGAATCAATATTATCAATCATGTCAATGTTTAAAAGTACATTTAAAATCAGGTTGTGTTAATGAAACTGTAATTAAATAAAATTTTAAACATCATTTTTTCAACTAAACCTGTGAGTTTTTATATTTTCATGATATATGTGTTTGGTGACATGATCGACGGAATCATTTACCTTAAAATCTCAAGTGAAAATCAACTCAGACAAGAAGATGATCAAGAAAAAAGTTTGTCTGAATAGAGAGAAACTTCACACTCAGGTTTTTCCTTTTCCAAGCAAAATAAAGAGGTTGTGGCTTCTGAGCTGTAGGTTCTGCTCTGCAGCCAGCACACACACACACACACACGGACGACCTGCAGCAGTTGACACATGATTTCTACCCAGCCGAGCCGTCGATCAGCAGCCGACGGACGTTTCCCCCGGTTTCAAAGAAAAATGAGAATCCAGTAAACAAAGGCATGATTAGAAGTTGTGCCGGAGCTCCACGCCAGCTGTTTGAGGCAGCTGTGTACGTGTGTGTGAGTGTGTGTGTGTGTGTGTGTGTGTGTGTGTGTGTGAGCACTAAATCAAATGTCCCATTGTGTTCATCTGGAGTGAATTAGAGGAGGGGGGGTCCTGGGGTTTGATCTACAGCGGAGGAAATGGGAAATGTCCTGGAACCACATGCAGCTTCCTAATAGGAGCTGCTGACTGATAAGAAGGAGATAAGATGATCGTCTGTCTGCTGCCTGGGAATCGAACCAGCAACCTCTGAACACAGAAAATATACCATTAAAAGTACTAGAGACCACTGTCCGATAACAACATTTAAACCACTGTCTGGTTACATTTAAACCACCGCCCGACGTGAAAGTTGCAGTTTGATTCTGGTTGAAATATTCATGCTGTTCATGCTGCTACACAACAGACAGGAGTGCTCACAGACAGTGGTTTTCAGGAGCGTTCACAGACAGTGGTTTTCAGGAGCGTTCACAGACAGTGGGTTTCAGGAGTGTTCACAGACAGTGGTTTTCAGGAGTGTTCACAGGCAGTGGTTTTCAGGAGTGTTCACAGACCGTGGTTTTCAGGAGTGTTCACAGACAGTGGTTTTCAGGAGTGTTCACAGACAGTGGTTTTCAGGAGTGTTCACAGACCGTGGTTTTCAGGAGTGTTCACAGACCGTGGTTTTCAGGAGTGCTCACAGACAGTGGTTCTCAGTTTTTCAGGATCAGCATTTCTAGAAATGTGTTACCAGACAATGGGTTTTCATGAATGTTTGTGGATGTGGATTTGAGAATGATTCACAGAAAGTGGCTTTCGAAGATGTGTTGAAGGACAGTGGTTCACAGAAGTGTTTTCAGTTGGTGGGTTTTCAGAAGTGCTCACAGACAATGGAGTTGTTTATCGGTGATGGACTTCAGCAATTTCCACAGCTGATGGTTTTTCAGAAGTATCCATAGACGGTGGGTTCCAGAGGTTTGTCAGGACCCTAGATTTCCAAAACTGAACAGATTATGGTTGCTAAGGACTGATAATAAATGCTGGATTTTGAAATTGTTCGCAGACAGTGGTTTTCAGATATATTTCAAGACTTTTTTCAGGAATGTGTTAAAGGATATTGGTTTTCATTTGTGTTGTGGGTTTTAGAAGTAGACGGACAGTGGCTGTCAGAAATCTGCTGCTAGACAATGGTTTTTCAGAAGTGTTTATAGTCGTTACATTTTAGAAGTGTACAGTGGTTTCCAGAGATGTGTTCAAGGACAGTGGTTTACAAAAGGATTTGTAGATGTGAGCTTTCACAGTGGAAACAGACAGTGGTTTACAAAAATCTGTTCACGGCCAATGGTTTTTTTTTTTTTTAGAAGTGTTTATTGATGAAGAATTTCGAATTTGTTCACCGATAATGGTTTTTCAAGACAGTAATTTCCAGGGATGTGTTTAAGGACAATGGTTTTCAAAAGTGTGTCCACAAACAATGGTTTCCCAGACATGTTTCCAGATCAGGGATTACAGAAGTGTACACAGACAATGTTTTTTGGCGTCAGACGACGTTGTTCAGCCGTGTTTGTAGATGAAAGTCTAAAGAATTGTATTCACAGACAATGTTTTTGAAGGATTTTGGAAGTACACACAGACAATGGTTTTTCGAGGTGTTTGAGAACGTGTTCACAGACTGAACATTCTGTGTGGTTTTTTTTTTTTCCAGGTGGGGTGTTTTTGGTTAATGGAGGCTGGTTTGGATTTGTCTGAAAGCTGCTTTGTGTCGACAGCAGGGGGAAAAGTGGGGCGTCCGAGACGAGCAAGCGGTGGTCGAGCCGAGGCCCGACCGCCGCGCCGGACTTGGTCGGCGGCCAACAGAGGAAGTCCTGTGGTGGAACCCGGCAGCTCCCGTGCGAACGTGAAGCAGGGCGGGTCTGAAACCCGGCTAAAGTTAGAACGGGGGTCGGAGTGATGGAGAGCCGGGGCCGAGGCAGAGGAGAGAGACTCCTCTTCATCCATTCAGCAGAGGACATAAATCATTCCCTTTGAAGAGCGGCCGGTCGGTTTGCAGGCAGCAGAAGAGAAGGCAGAGCGGAGAGCAGCTGGTCGGGAGGAAACCAGCAGAAACAGCCTCACCAGCCCAAACCCAAGCCCGCCGCTTGCCGACAGGAACACGGCGCTTCACACACGTCTTCCTTAAAGCGTCAGACCTGCTGCAGCGCCGCGCACACTGGCAGGTCTGGGGAGGAGCGTGACTCGCGCACGAGCCTCGTCTGTGACTCTGAGATTCGCAGCAGAGGAGGAAGCATAATTAGACGCAGTGAGCTCAAATCCAGAAAGTGGAGCAGATCCTGTGGCTGGTCACGCTGAACAGGCGGGTTCAGCAGCAGCGCTCTGCTGCCATCTGGTGGCTCACAGGGAAGCTGCGCCCTAAAAGTAATGCTACCATCTGGTGGTAGAAAGTGGAACTGCAGGCTAAGCTTCTGCTGCCTTTATGGCAGGCTCGTAAATTAAAGTTTCCATAGACTGCCATGTATCCTGCTCATTCAGTGTCGGTGGCATCATGACGTTACTGTAATCCGATTACTCTAACCAGTGACTCCATGACTGCTGCCTCTCCCACTGAGCTAGCAGGATGGTTTCTGTTTGATCAAACGCCTGTTTATTGGACAAGGAGCCTCATTGTTATTCAATATAATCAGTCCATGTTATTCTGATGAATTTTAGGATGATGTGCTGTGTTTTTCATAATGTAATATTCTTTTTTCCCATTTCCTATTTGTGTCTTTCTCCTGTCTTTTGTTTTTCTTGTCCCTTTCTTTTTTTTTTTTTTTTTTTTTTTAACTAAGTGGACATTTGTATGTCTCCTTTGTTTCAATCACTTTTTGCCTCCGTTTTAATCTCCTGTTGTTTGTTTGGTATCTCTTATGTTAGATTGTTATTTTCTTCTAATTTTGCCAACTTCTTTTAAACATAAGGCCCAGGGGCCAAAACTGGGCCCGCAAGAGGCTCCAATTCAGCCCATCAAGCCACCAAGCAAATGGTACGAATTTCAAAGAAAACATACATTACTTTTTTATTTTTTTCAATAACATCAAATCAGTATGAAAGCTGCTGCAGGCTCGATTTCTCTGTTATCTTGGTTATAATTCAAATATTATATTTCAAAAATGAAGTTTCCCTTTACCTGGGGAAAAAAAGAACCCTCGTTATGAGGACTTCAAATGTGAAGAAAATGAATCTCAAACCTACATACAAGGCAGTGTTACTTATTAAATACTGTATAATCACTGTTAAAGAGCGAAGAATCAAAGTGCTCTCACATGATTCACCAGTGATTTCAGGTTCTGCTCAGTGAGGAGTGAGTTCATGTTGACAGATCATCACTCCTCTAGAGGTTTTTAGTAATGTGGTTTCTTCACATCAGCCTGTTTTTTTATTATATATCAGGGATTGAAATTATCATTAGCTGCGATTTGCATTTGTTTTTTCCAATTACAAAGACTAAAAGTTACAATTGTTTTTGAAAATGTTGTTTTAGAAAATATCAATATCAATGTCTGAAAATTCAGTGTTCAAAAAGTCAGTGATTCATCATCCTAATTAATCGTTTCAATCCCTGTACTGCCGAACATTGAAAAGAAGGGAATTCTTATTGCCTTATTATCAATGTATTCATTGTCTTTACACTGAATTAAACATGCTAACAATTAGTTTTAGCAGTTCTGTCTTCAGTTGAAAGAAAGTAGAGGTTGAGATGCTGCAGCCTGGTTGAAGGCTCCACTCTCCATTCAGAGGAACTGCTTTCTGATGAATCCCTGCTGAAGGCCTGCAGTTCTGCTGACAGGAAGCTTCAGTTAAAGAGATTCTAATCAGAGCGCTGACACATCGATTGTTCGATCAATCGTGATGAGAGCCGTAAAGATTCAACCTCCATTCATAAATGTCCAATGTCCCCTGATTTGGTAGAACAGTGTTTTCTATCTGGCTACAGAGTTTCATACGAGTGTTGATGGCTGGTAGGAGGTGATGCTTTATAAAGTATCGGCATTGCTTCTCTGAGTAACGGAGTAAAATAACACATTACACTTAAAATATCCTGGACAGCAGTGACGTGCTTTTCTGTCTTACTGCAGTCGTGTTTTCCTCTGTGTGTGAAGTTCTGATCTGTTTCAGAGGTGTAGGCCGTAAGGTAACCAGGACTATCCTTTCATCTCACGCCAGCCTTCGTTAACCACAACGTCTTGAGCTCATAAAACACGAATGTTTTCACTCACCTGAACGCCATCAGGTCTCCCACTTAAAACCAGCACAGCT
The DNA here is from genome assembly GCF_902148845.1 of Salarias fasciatus. NCBI lineage: Eukaryota > Metazoa > Chordata > Actinopteri > Blenniiformes > Blenniidae > Salarias > Salarias fasciatus. The sequence continues at coordinate 6,377,239 of NC_043762.1, forward strand.
CCTGTGATCCAGTCTGGAAATCAGCACCATGATGTTCTGAGTCGTGATACGATGGTCTGCACCAATACGGTTCCTGCTTTTCAGACACGACCTGGATGCTCCGCCCCTTGACCCTTTTGTCAAATTCCCCGCCCCTTTCTTGTGACAGCCGGGTTGTGAGGAGTAAAGTGTTGGAGACTGAGTAGAAAAGAGATGAAACTTTGCAGCTTCTACAAAGAGCAATGAGATCCCCACTGGTCGGTACTGATCACTATTGATCCCCACTGGTCAGTAGAGATCACTATTGATCCCCACTGGTCAGTACTGATCAATATTGATCCCCACTGGTCAGTACTGATCACTATTGATCCCCACTGGTCAGTAGAGATCACTATTGATCCCCACTGGTCAGTAGAGATCACTATTGATCCCCACTGGTCAGTACTGATCAATATTGATCACCACTGGTCAGTACTGATCACTATTGATCCCCACTGGTCGATACTGATCACTATTGATCTCCACTGGTCAGTACAGATCACTATTGATCCCCACTGGTCAGTACTGATCAATATTGATCACCACTGGTCAGTAATGATCACTATTGATCCCCACTGGTCGATACTGATCACTATTGATCCCCACTGGTCAGTACAGATCACTATTGATCCCCACTGGTCAGTACTGATCAATATTGATCCCCACTGGTCAGTACTGATCACTATTGATCCCCACTGGTCAGTAGAGATCACTATTGATCCCCACTGGTCAGTACTGATCAATATTGATCCCCACTGGTCAGTACTGATCACTATTGATCCCCACTGGTCAGTAGAGATCACTATTGATCCCCACTGGTCAGTACTGATCAATATTGATCCCCACTGGTCAGTACTGATCACTATTGATCCCCACTGGTCAGTAGAGATCACTATTGATCCCCACTGGTCAGTACTGATCAATATTGATCCCCACTGGTCAGTACTGATCACTATTGATCCCCACTGGTCAGTAGAGATCACTATTGATCCCCACTGGTCAGTAGAGATCACTATTGATCCCCACTGGTCAGTACTGATCAATATTGATCACCACTGGTCAGTACTGATCACTATTGATCCCCACTGGTCGATACTGATCACTATTGATCCCCACTGGTCAGTACAGATCACTATTGATCCCCACTGGTCAGTACTGATCAATATTGATCCCCACTGGTCAGTACTGATCACTATTGATCCCCACTGGTCAGTAGAGATCACTATTGATCCCCACTGGTCAGTACTGATCAATATTGATCACCACTGGTCAGTACTGATCACTATTGATCCCCACTGGTCGATACTGATCACTATTGATCCCCACTGGTCAGTACAGATCACTATTGATCCCCACTGGTCAGTAGAGATCACTATTGATCCCCACTGGTCAGTACTGATCACTATTGATCCCCACTGGTCAGTAATGATCACTATTGATCCCCACTGGTCAATACTGATCACTATTGATCCCCACTGGTCAGTGCTGATCACTATTGATCCCCACTGGTCAGTGCTGATCACTATTGATCCCCACTGATCAGCACTGATCACTATTGATCCCCACTGGTCAGTGCTGATCACTATTGATCCCCACTGGTCAGTGCTGATCACTATTAATCCCCACTGGTCAGCACTGATCACTATTGATCCCCACTGGTCAGTAATGATCACTATTGATCCCCACTGGTCAGCACTGATCACCTGCAGCGTGATGCTTCTCTCCACCCACTCATCAGTCGGCAGGTTTCTGCCTCCAGCAGCTCCATGCTGAGAAGTTTCTGTCTTCTCTACTGCATTCTTTGCATTTCTGTTTTAATTTTATAGGACAAAATCATCAGACCTTTATTTTGATATTTCTTATTGACCATTTCTTTTTTTTATATGAATCTGAGGAAAAGCTGCTTTTGTTTTCAGGTGAAGGGTTTTTTTCCTCCTGTGCTCTGAGACTTGGGCGTTTTTCTTTTCACAGGCGGGGATATTGATCTCTCCAATAGTTTCACATTAATCAATAAACACTGTGGACAGGACAGGTGATGATACGGAGGCGATGTTCGAGTGATTTTACTCGCGGGATTTATGATTGGGGGGAGCTTTGTTTTGTCTTGAGCTCCACTGAGTTCCCAGCAAAAGGTCTGGACCAGGTCTGGACCAGGGTGTGAACCTCCTGCTGGTCTTGTGTCAGGGTCGGGGTGTCTCTGGTGTGACCAACCAGGACCATCTGGTCTGGACAGTTCCCTCTACCTTATTCCCTCTCTGCAGGCTGTTATTATTGACAGGGCTAAAAGCTGAAGAACAATCCATGAATCCGATCTTGCATGTGGGCGTGTGGAGTCCAGCTGTTTAACAACTAAATCTAAAAGCGTTGGAGCTAATTAAGAAAGTCAATTTAATTTGTTTATTTGATATAAATTTAAGTTATGGAGGATGGTGTTTGTTTTTGTTTTGTAGATAGTTATTAGTCTGCGTCTCTCCTCCTCCCAGTCAGGCCCTCCTCTCTGCAATCAGGATAAAAGCGCAGGTGTGAGGTGAGGCGAGGCGTGGAAGGAGGAAGGAGAGAGACAGTTTTCAGTAAAGGCAGGCACAGAAAATGCAGACGGATTTGATTTGTTTCGTTATATTTTGAGATAAGTCAACAGCAGAGAGTATTTTGGTTTGTTCAAATAAATTTGGAACTTTGAGTTTAAGGAAATATCTCTGCTAGTGCTTTTTGGAATCTGCGAGTCGGGACCTCCCCCTCAAACGGCGACTCTTGTTATCTTATTGTTGGACATTGGCACGAAAGAGTCGCCGTAACAAAAAGAGTCAGACTTCATCATCAGGACCTCTTTTTGCCTTGGAGGTAAACCGGAGTGGATCCAGTTCACCATCTTCACCAAACAGCTGACCACTCCAGACTCTCTCCATGGATGTCAGGGTCCCTGGTCTAGAGTCCTTCAGGTCTCTGGGTTTGCTGGATGGTTGATTGATTCCACTGTTTTGGAACCGAGTCCAAGAGGTGCTGAAACAACCTGGTAAACACTCCACCTAGCTCCACCGAGCTGGCTGGAACAGCCCTCCAGTCCCCTGCCCTGAGCCTGTCTGGACCAGCTGCCCTGTTGGGGTTTACTTTGTGTAGGACGGAGGTTACCAGAGGGGTGAAGGAGGGGTCCAGGTGGGGTCCAGGTGGTTGGTGAGATGCTGTTTAACTGGGTGGAGAAGGTGTTGAGGTGTTATGCTTGAGAGGCGGAGTCTGGACAGTGGACCGCTGCAGGCCTGGATGACCTGCTCATCATGATGTCTGAACCCTGCCAGGCCTCTCTCGTCTCACCTGATGTTCATCTTGCTCAGGTTGGCTGAATGGTTACCTGTTAAGTTTGGGTGACGGTTCTTCACAGACGATCATGTACGAGGTGACGAGGTGAGTGCGTCACAAAGTTGACCAAAATCTATATATCTATCGATCAATCGATCTATCTATTAGGGCTGAAAAAGATTTATTTTTAATCACAATTAGTCATGTTGTTTCCATAGTTAATCACAATTAATCAAGCTTTGAAATGCATTGTTTAAATTGTGTTGTTTTGCATTTCGAGGCAGTTTTCAGTCCAGAGCGTAAAGCATTCATCAGTCCGAACAGTCAGTTTTTAAATCAGAATTTAAAGTCATTGTTGAAGTTTCAGCATGGAGACTTCCTGCAGCCACTGACTTCTGACCAGAGCGTCCTGACTGAGAAAGAATTTCCTTTTTGACCTTGTTGGGTTTTCTTTCAAAATAAAGTGCCTTGTCGACCAACTTAATACCATGTCTCTGCACGCTAAAAAATGTTGGGTAATTTTGTTAACTGGGTTATGAAATCAGTAACCCAATTTGGGCTATTATAACCCGCTTGGAGTTGGGCCAACCCATTTTGTTTGGTAAACATACTGTTGGATATTGATTAACTGTTGGGTTAAAAAATAAACCAATTTGGGTTGTTTTATACCATTCATTTTTTAGGGTGTGTTAAAAATAGTCTTCAAACGAAAAAAGCCCTAAGACTAAGTAAGTGATTAGTTAAAAAAAAAAAAAAAAAAAAAAATCTGAAGTTATCCCTAATCAGTTATTTGTGATTTAGATTTTTTTTTTATTTTGACTTAGGCTCTCAGAGTTAATGGCATTAATCGTGATCAATTAATGTAAGCTTGACAAAAGATACATTTTTTTTAATCGTGACTTATATGATTTTGCATATAATCCAGTGAGCGACAGTAAAGATGTATTTCTTTGCATTATGTGTGTAATAACTGTATCATTAGGATCTATGGCCGATCTGCTCACAGCTTTAATCCGTTTTCATTATTGACATATCGATCTGTATTATTGATACATAATAATGAATTTAATGAACTCGTCAATGCAAAATGTGTGTGTGCGCGCGCGTGTGTCTGCGTGCTCGCGCGCGCACGTGTGTGCGCGTAGCAGCTTAGTCACAGCGTCCGCTGCAGCTCCTGTAGCAGCAGCAGGAGGAGAAGGAGCAGCGGGAGCGCGCACTGCACCTCCTCGCTGTTTACCACCGCCTGCTCCGCCGCGGCTTCACCTGCTTCGTTTTAGGGGGAAAACACGCACTCATCAGCGGGGAGGTTCGCCGTAGCCGCCGCCGCCGCCGCCACCATCTCTGCTCCGGGTCTTCCGCACCATGGGCAACGCAGCCACCGCCAAGAAGGGCAACGAGCTGGAGAGCGGTGAGTCCGGGCTGCGGCGCGGCCCCGCCGGGGAGGGGATTCACGCCGCGGGGCTGGGAGGTCAGGAGCTCCGGGGAGCTCCGGGGGAGCTCCGGGGGGGAGCTCCGGAGCAGCGGAGAGCCGGGCTGGAGGAGGCGCAGGGCCGCCTCACATCCTACGACCCTCCGCCGCTCCGGACCCCCGAGCTCCTGCGGCCCGTGTGACGGCTGCGGGATGTTAGCATCCAGCGGCGGGGTGGAGGAGGCGGGGGTCACCGGGGGCAGGAGGTGGAGGAGGTGGGGGCGCTCCGGACAACCTGTTACCGCTCCGGGCCGCCCTAACCTCCTCCGTTAAGCCGCCCGGTAAGCGGCTGGCCCGTCACGGGGCTCCGGGAGCTCAGCTAGCCGGCTAACTTTAGCCGCGGGTCGGGGGGATTAGCCCTCCAGAAGGCCCCGCTCAGACCACCGCCTCCTCCGGCCGGACCCCGCCGCCCGGGGCCGGCCTGTCCCGGGGAGACATCTGGCTCACAGCCGGTCCTTCTGGGCACCAGCCAGCCCAGCTTTCTGGTTCCAACTCACACTTTTTATACTTTAATTTCCAATTAATGTATGTTAAATCACTTTCAAATGCAACTGAGAGCAGACGAGTAACTGTTACCGTCAGTAAAATGTCTCATATTGGATCATATACACTCAATTTACTGTAATAAAAAGTATTATAGGCAAATATTACTGTTATTTTCAAGTGTGTACTACTTATTAAGTACAATTTTCAGCATTTAAAATATGTTATGATCATAACAGGTGGTAGCAATGAACTATAAGAACTCACATTACTGTAATTACACAGTATGCTACTTGCATTACTTCTTTACAAGTCTGCACTGCACTGGTAATCTTCTTCACTACTCTTTAAGCCATATAAAAATATCAGTAATGGATTACATTATATTATGAATGAAAATGTACTTTTTCATTTATTGTTTTTAATTTGACTCACTGATTTTTTTTTAAGTCTACAGAGATGAGGTTAGTATTAAGCTACATGTCGATGTTGTTATAGTTAAGTAGTATTTCAGGTATTTGTACTTTGCTGAGAATTTCACACAATTTTAATTGGATTTAGCAGATTTTCTAGATTATTTAAAGCCTAAAAGAACACATGATACTGTTTTCTCCAAACTTTTAAAGCTGCAGTACGAATGGAATGAATAATGTCATGTTTGTGCTGTAGGAGGCGTCACTGAGCCGCTGCTCTGCGTTACTAAAACCAGCGTCTTCATCATATTTGTCCTTTGTTTCTGTCACATTCTTTTTCTGTCTTTGGTTTGAATGCAGTGAGAAAGTTCCAGTAGCTCACTGCACCGTCTGGTGGCACAAAGCGGTATTACAAGACTGAAACGCTGAAAAGCTTTCCATGATCGTTTGATGATTTAGACTAAAATTCATCTTGATGTCCCTGGCAGCATGGTTTCAGGGGGTGCATTAATTTCCTGGTCTTCTAGTGACACACAGCTGATTGTGAGCCCTTTAATGTAATCAGGATTTATCTCTTTGGGCCAACTTTTGACCCTTTGCTGAATCGTACTTTTCACTTATTTCACAATTCAATCTGTGTTTCAAATGGGCAGAAATCTACATTTTTGACCATTTTCAACAATTGAAACCAGTTTTCCAGTATGAACTTAAAAGGAACCAGATACCTTTCGCCATTGATCCTTAACTCCTCAGCATTAACTCCTCAGCCGGATGGGTCACTCTGTGTTCGGCCATGATCAGGTAGAAACACCTGAATCTAGTGTGGTATGACTGTATTAGAGGAGAGTTAGAAATGTCTCGTCGAAGTCTGAATTTGAAGCAGAGGCAGCGAACGTCCCGCTCTCCTCACATACGATGCATATTTTGGACATATTTCTCAAACTGAAGTTTTTGTGAATGAAATCAGACAGATTGTTCTCATTTGTACTCAGATAAAGTTTGGACTAGAACAGAATCTCTCTCTTTTTCCCGACATGCCGGCGTGCTGGAGCTCCTCCAAACACACAGTTAGATCTGTTCAATCCTGGCCAGATTATCCCGAATAGGCCGAAGATTCCCTCAAACACGGCGTCTGTTCGGGAGCGGGTGAACAAATCTCCTTTAACCTGCAGGAGATGAGCAGAAAAACCTCTCTGGACTGCGGTTCAGCTGCTTCCAACTCACATTTACATGTCAAACCTGGATTAAACTATCCAAAAGAGACTGAACTTTCATCAGAACTGGTGAAAAGTTCCATTTTTTTTCCTGCATTTGGTCTTAGTTTAATTTAAAAATACACATCTAGAAGATTAAAGTCATGAAAACATAATGAAAATGTTCAGACTTCGTCAGATCAGGTCCAACTGAAAGTAACGGGAGCTTTAGATTAGTTAAACCTGGATTAAACTTTCAGAATAAAGGTTTACATCACCACGGAGAGGATAACTTTATTATACACCGATGAGAATCCTAACAGGGACACTGCATTTCCACCTCACTGGATCTGTTAAACCTGGATTAGATAATCCTAAAGGGAAACTGTCATTTGTTTGTGAAATTCTTGACTTTTTGCTTTTTGTCGTTTTCTGTCCACATTAAAGCTTTAAAAATAAAAACAAATCAGTTTTTTGTCGTAAAAACTGCCTTTGTTCAAGACAATGTCTTAAAAGTACTTTTTTTTCTTTACATCAGTTTAAATGAAAATATTTGCACTTGTTTAATTCGGACTAAATGCTGATAGAGGCCAGATATTCATTAAAACTCTCCATGTGTTTGGAAATGTGCAGTAATAGTTTTAAGAAGTATATTTCATATCTATATATGAGATTTAAATTAGAACTACATGCTGAGAGAGGAAAGAGACTTTAAGCCGGAGGACTTTAAGTCACGCTGAATGTGGGACTGCAGGGAATCAGGTTTGGGGGTCAGACTGCACGCGTGCGTGCGTGCGTGCGTGCATGTGTGTGTGTGCGTGTGTCTCCATGCTTCTCCCCTCGGCTGCATAAACAAAACTCTTCGTGACCAAATATGGTGAAGAAATGACAAATGTTCTGTTTCCATTCATAAAACTGCGACCTACTACTGTCTCACTGCTTGTCCCTCTCTCTCTCTCTCTCTCACACACACACACACACACACACACACACACCCTCCTGCAGTAATCTGTGGTGAAGGTCTGTCCGGCCCCTCGTCACTCACCTGCCGCTGAGCAGCAGCTTGTCGACGGACCTTCGTCAGAGGATAAGAGGTTTTACAGGCTTTGAACACCCTGACATAAGCTTAACCCGGCCCCGGCCCCGGCCCCGGCCCCGGCCCGGCCCCGGTCCTCGGCCCGGCCCCGGCCCCGGCCCCGTCTCTGCCCCGGCCCTGGCCCTCCCGTGTTCCCGTGTCACCAGTCCGATCATCGCCCCGGGGTCTCGTGCACAAACTCCCAAATCCTGCCCCACATCAGTCGTGAATGCAACACCCGCAGGAGCTGTGCTGCGTTCAAAGACTCAGCAAACTGTGGGGAAAATGGCTGGAAATGACAGTTTATTTCCCGTCAGTCTATTGTTAGAATTATTTCATTTTGAGTGATTAAGTTTGTAAGTAATTTAAATCAAAAACACTGTTTCAAAATATTTCATAAAATCGTTTTCCTTTAAACTGTATTGTCACAAGTAAAAAAAGAACATTCTTAAATATCTGCACTTTTTCAATAATATTTAACTATAAATCATATTTAAATATTTAATATTTAGTGTAAAAATCTGTTTGAATTCCTTTTAAATTAATCCCTCAGAAATGGGACCATATCTTAAACCATAAGATCCACTGAAATCTCATTAATTTGAAGTATAGTGCCTGTAAATCCGTACTGTTTTCATGAGAGCATTTTAGAATCATAATGTAAAAATAAAAATAATAACTTCTAGAGATGGGACAAGATCTCGTGTTATGAGATCTCGCGAGATCGAAATACCGCGAGATTGAGTACGTTTATGTGTACGTTTTTTAACTGGAATATTGACGGAATAATACATTACATGGCGCACACACAGCCATATAAAGATGTGCAAAACCCCGAATATGCTCATATTCATATTTAAAAACCCGGTCGAAAGGGACATGAAATACTGTTCTGCGCATGTTCTATCTGCAAGGAATCTTGGTCTTTTGAGCACACAAACTACTTGTGATACAGTTTGATTGCTACGACATAAATAAAATGTGCGGAAACGATCGTTCAGTTCTTCTTTTTTATTGAAAAAACGGTGCATCGCATGAACATTTTACCACGTCTTGCCGGCTCACACTCTTTTTCTAACAACATGCAAGAGAGAGCCTGCAGCGGCTGCGGCGCCCTTCTTGTTCTGTGGTGTCTGTGTAAAATAAGGTTGAACATGCAAACAGCACACCTAGTGGCATGAAGTGCAAATGCAGTCATGGTGTCGTCTGCGCGCCTCGGTTTGAATGGGAATAGGCGAACTAGGTGAAGGTGCAGTGTACTGGGGGGGGCACCGTGGCCGTACAAGGCCCCCCCCCCCCCCCCCCCGTCTCGTCTCGTGGACTCAATCTCGTGAGACATCTTGTCTCGTGGAATTTGTGTCTCGTCCCACCCCTAATAACTTCTAAATATGAAAAACAGCCTTAATGATTTGTCTCATACCTTTAGAGTTTACATTTCTTGTTATTTCTGCTGATTTATCATAATAATTCAAATATCAGTTGTAGGGCTGGGCGATATAGGCAAAAAAATAAATCTTGATTTTTTTTTTGCTTGAAATCCGATAAACGATTTTAATCAATTTTTTTCTGTGTAAAGAAGCACAATTAAACATTTTTTCAAAAATAGGATCTTTGATCGAATGGCAAAACCTCAGCATTTAACTGTATAGGCAATATAGTTATACTACTAAGGTAATTTTAACAAAAACACTTGCATGGGCCTTGAAATAAAGAAATAAAAGGAAAACTGGAAAAAAATAAACAATTTATAAAAAATCCCACACAGATCAAATTTAAGCGCTGACAAAACACGCAACCTAATTTTCATTTTCATTTTTATCATACCGTAAATCCTCTAATAATTACCTGTACTCCATTAAAAGCCCGTCTCCTTTAATGACCGGGTGCGGTATAAACGGTATAAACCCTATGCAATATAAATTTGGCCCACGGTGGGGATTTTGGTCATACTGCCCAACCGCGATAGCACATTATGTCCTCTAGGTGGCAGTAATGCAACTTTTTAGATGCCCGGTTCCCAGAAGAAGTAGTACACAACAACAGCGATGGTGGCGAGCAGTGGACAGACAGAGGAAGAGCTCGTGAAAAAGATTGGTGCAACATCTATAACCGCAATCTGTAACTGGCGGCCCACCGCCCAAAAAACAGTATCTGGCCCGCCAGATGATTTTGAGAATTTGAGGCAGCTGCTTCACGGAGGCAGTAACACCGTCCATTAACCCGTTAGTATCCAGCTCCTCCTAAACCGCCTTCATTACCTCTGAAACACCTGGAAACCCTCTGATTCAGTGAACAACCGGAGCCCTGCAGCTCCTGCTGCCTTCAGGGACGCGTCGTAAAAGTAGCTGCTGATAGACGCTACCGGTGCCTCAGTCAGCTGTTAGCTTAGCCACCCACGAACGGGGATCAGTCAAAAAAAAAAAAAAAATTGGCCTGACGCCAAATCAAGTTGCCGACCCCTGATTTGTCATCTGGACATGGTTTGGAGTCAAAGTAACTTGACTTCTGTTATTTAATAGTTTAAAAACTACTTCCTACTTCCATGCGTTCACCATGTGCTATGGTAACCATTAAAACACTGTTATGCTGAAATTTATATATCAAGTTATCCCGTGATATAAATTTTCGGGCATATCGCCCACCGCAATGTAACACACAAAGACCGATACCGGGAGAAATTACGGATTTCAGGCTTGCAGCATGGCCCGTACTTGAAGCCAGCCCCCCTGTTCCAGCCATGCACGGCTGACACTCAAGAACCCCCCAACCTGGAGTACGCCGACATTTACTGCTATCTAATCGACAGTTCTTTGGCGTACACAAAAGCAGCGATGAAGGTGTACAAGAGCCTGGGTTCCTACAAGTTTTTCGTTTCCGGCTTTGTGGGAGCACTGGGACAACACGGACAGCGTTCTTGTAAAGTCTCAGGTGTGTAGATCTGCTAACTCGCACGTCAGTGTTAAACTCCAGGCCAAAATGGACTTGTTCATCACAGAAGTCATTTTAACCCGTTCGGCCCGACGGTCCCTGAAAATCCATATGCAACAATTCGACGCGCCCCCTGCACCCGAACCTCCCGACACAAAATGCAACACAACGCAAGATCCGTGTGCTCCACCCCAACATATTGGATATCATATGAAACTAGGAAATCTCCACTTTAAGAGACAGCAGGCAGAATATTCTCTGAGCCGACCGCCTCCCGTCAGCGGCAGAACAAACCCAAAACCGATCTTTACATTTCACAGCCAACACCTCAGATCGCATGTTTCTCACACACTTCTTCACCAAATCTCAACGCTATTCACACCAAACACAACATATTTTGTGTCTTTACCGTTTTGTGATCTTTTTCCATCTATTCACGCTCTCCTCTGACCAAAATTAGGGGCATAATCCTCTCGAATAGTGAAAGAGCCTCATACGCCCGAATGTTTGTTTTCACTCCAACATGACGGCGACTACCCGGCGTGCATTGCGAGGCTGGGTGTATGACGTCAGCTGCAAATACTCTATAGTGCCCTGTATGTTATACAAAGCAGTTGATACCACATCTGGCCAGTAGATGTCGCCCTGTGACACCAGAACACTGAGACGTGAAACTGTCGCCGCGATGAAGACAATAAGACGACCGATTTACAGACTTCATAGTTTCAGAGTACGTCTTTAGGTGCAGTGGTTGTGGTGGATGGTGTCAGGGAGGTGTTGGGTGGTATCAGGGGTCTGGTGGCCACCGGGGGGGGGGGGGGGGACGGGATCAGTCAGCCAGCCTTGAAGCCGTGTAAGCCGCCGACTTGACTTCCTGATCACTTGTCTGTGTTTACTGTTTATAGATGACACCAGCTGGAGCAGCGCTCGCTCGGTGTGTGTGTGTGTGTGTGTGTGTGTGTGTGTGTGTGTGTGTGTGTGTGTGTGTGTGTGTGTGTGTGTGTGTGTGACAGTCATATAGGACATATTTAAACAGACTTGATCGACAGTGTTTTTTGTCATTTCACTTTACTGAACTCAGATTCCAGCTGGCTTTTCCAGAGCTTTATCTCAACAATGTGACGCTGAACGTTGTGATTTTCTATGTGTGTGTGGGTGTGTTTGTGTGTGTGTGTGGAGTGTGTGCCGACGCGTTTGTCCGTAGAGAGCCTCACTCTTCGTTTCTCGCCCGTCTTTGAGAGAAGCGATGGGAAAGTGATTCATTGTGTGAGATGAACCAGTCTGCTCCACCGGTCCGTCCGGCGGCGCCGTGTTTGACTCCCGCAGGTTTCTGTGTGTGTGTGTGTGTGTGTGTGTGTGTGTGTATGTGTGTGTGTGTGACGCTCTCTCTCCTGTGTGTCTCCCTCCATGTGGGTGGTGTTCACCTGCTGGGTATCAGAGACCTTCGGTAGGCTCCTGCTGGATGTGCCTGCTGCTCTGCTCCGCCCGGCTCCGCTCTGCTCTGCTCTCTAACCCTTTTCATTTGGTTTTCCTCTCATCTGCTTTCTGTCACTCTGGATTTCTGCTGCTGTCTTTCTGCCATTGGTTTGTTTTGCTCGCTGTTTTTTTGGTAGAGGAGCCTGTACTTCCTGCTGTGGCCCCTCCTCTTCCTCCTCTTCCTCCCTCTGAACCAAGCAAACTCCGTCCTGTTTCACCATCGGGGCTCCGCCGAGGCTCAGCAGGGCCTTTCTGATTCTGGACAAGAATTCCTGATTTATTCAAAAAATATAAAATGTATTTATTTATTTATTTTTTTTAAAAACACCATTTCTAGCTCATACAACAATAAAACAAGTATCTTATATATTCTGAAGAAATCAGTGGAGGGTAAAACTCAAATAATGTCCAGATTTGTGAAAAGAGGAGGTAAACTAAAACTAGAATAAGATTTGCAGTTGTGGACTGATTGAATAGATATTTCAATATTAAAAAAAAAAAAAAAAAAAATTACTAGCCTGTTTCTTGTTTTCAGCTTTTAGGTCTTAGAACTGTAAGTTTGTCAAAGTCCCAGACACTGAAACAGATTTCAGTTTGTTAAGTTAAACATTTCTAATATATTGGACCAAAACTCCAATTGATAATTATTTATTTATTATTAGTAAAATTAACTAAATGTGATTCTGTGGAAAATCTGTGCAGCTTTTTTAAAACAGTAATTTAGTTTTGGTGCAGTTTTTGGGTTGATGTGACCGGCTAGGCTAACATGCTAGCAGCTGATTGATGTGAGGCTAACATGCTAGTGGCTAACTTGGCTGGCTAGTGTGCGATGGAAAATAAACGAAACTGCTGAAACATTCACAATGCCGCCGTACAGTTTACAATAAAAAAAAAATCAAAGCCAACCCCCTGGTGGCGCCCCCCGGTGGTGACAACAGGAAGTGCAGGGAGTTTGTCTGCCTGCCTCTTCCTCTGTGACGTGCTCGTTTTGGTTTAGACTTTTTAACCTTTGATTTCCATCCAGATGAGAGTGGACTGTGCTGTCTTTTCTTCTGATTTACCGTTTCTGCCCTCCCCCACCACCTCCACTACCCCCACTACCCCCCCCACCCCCACCCCCGTCCCCCGTCTGGTGAAATAGTTTGACTTTAATCCAGAGACGATGCTTTAAACGAAGCAAACTCACTGATTGACTGTTTCTTCTCTGTGTTCAGTCAAAGAGTTTCTAGCCAAAGCCAAAGAAGATTTCTTACGGAAATGGGAATGTCCGCCACAGGTGAGTGTGTGTGTGTGTGTGTGTGTGTGTGTGTGTGTGTGTGTGTGTGTGTGTGTGTGTGTTTTCTGTTTCAGTTATAATCAAGGAAAATCCAATAAATAATAATAATTGTTGTTGTTGTTGTTATTACTATACATTAAACAATTTGTTTTTCAAAACTGAACACAAAATGTATTTAATATTTGAGTTCATTTTAACAATAATATGTTAAACTTGACGGAATTTGAAAGATTGATTTTTTACATTCTCAATTTAAATTCTGACATTTCCATATTAAACATGTTGATGTCAATATTTTTTTTCATAATATTTCCTGAAAATCAACCTTAGCTTAAATTATTATAAAAAAAATTTATTTGACAGTCTCATTGAAGAAAATTATCTTCATTTCATTAAAAAAAATTCATTAATTTTGAGTAATGATATTCCTAATACAAAAAGCTTAAATAGACCTAATCAAAAATGCAAGTGCTTTTAATAGAAAGACAAACGAACAAGGCCAGATTTGTCTTTTTTTACTTAATTTAGAAAATGTGATTTAATCCCACAGATTATTTTTCTTTTAAATATTTCAATGAATTTTAACTTTAGTCTAAAAAAAATGTAAAAATGTACTTTATGTACAATTATACACAGAATTTAAAAGAAAATAAGAAATATTTTAACAAACTTTTATTCCATAGATTTACCATAAATCCCAGAGATGATTCTGTCAGCAGTGTAGTTTCCGTCAGCTCGTCTGGTCCAGAACCCGCCGCTGTTGAGGAGGTAGGAGGAGCAGAACGCGTTGATGGAATCGGAACCTTCTCCCCCTGCAGAGCACCACGTGCCTCGACGACTTCGAGCGGCTAAAGACGCTGGGAACCGGCTCCTTCGGCCGAGTCATGCTGGTCAAACACAAAGCCACAGAGCAGTACTTCGCCATGAAGATCCTGGACAAGCAGAAGGTGGGAGGAGAGCGCTCACAACTCTCTCCTCAGACCTGTCCTCTGAAGAGCATCAGTATTTTAACAGCCCCTACAGAAAATGGCTCTAAACGCAACTTTGATGAAAAAACCCTGTTGCATTCTGGGTGTTTTCGCTCTACTTCAGGTGGTGAAGCTCAAACAGATCGAACACACGCTAAACGAGAAGCGGATATTACAGGCGGTCAGCTTCCCCTTCCTCGTCAGACTGGAGTACTCCTTCAAGGTAAGACGCGCCGCTCCCGTCCGCCTGGCGCCACCCGGAATCTGACCGGAGACCCTTCCCCCCCCCGCAGGACAACTCCAACCTCTACATGGTGATGGAGTACGTTCCCGGAGGAGAGATGTTCTCACACCTGCGGCGGATCGGCAGGTTCAGGTAGGAGGCGGAGCGCCGCCCCGGCTCCGCCCGGCTCCGCCCCGGCTCCGCCCGGCTCCGCCCTGTGGTTTGACTCCCGCCGTTCTCTCCTGCAGTGAACCTCACGCCCGCTTCTACGCCGCTCAGATCGTCCTGACCTTCGAATACCTCCACTCCTTAGATCTGATCTACAGAGACCTGAAGCCGGAGAACCTGCTGATCGATCACCACGGATACATTCAGGTCCGAGCGCAGCGCTCCCGCCTCTCACTTTACTTCCTGTTTCACACTAAATCACTTAAAAAAAGAAAGGAGATCATTCCGTTTATTTCAACCTGCTTTATAATTTTAACTCACCAGTCGTGAAAATTCAAAACTAATCTTCAAGTGTCAGAATATTTCCATCATTTTTCAGATGGAGTTTCATTAAAAAGTTCAGAACTGTTGAAAAATGAAGCTCTGATGAATGAAGCAGCTCTTTAATACATAAAACATTGAAAGTAACTGTTAGTATAACCTGCTCTGTGCTTCAGCTTCACTGTTAACCCTGAAAATTCAACCAAGGTTTTTATAGTTTCATTCAAACTGACATTTCTTCCCTTCATTTCAGATAAAACTTTTTGTTTTATTCTTCTTAATTTAGTGTACACGTCATGAAAAATATAACTGTTCCTTTTTTTTTCTCACTATTCACCATTTATTTTTCACTATTTCATCATCATCGGCCATAATTCATCATAATGAACATTAAAAAATTCTTTGAACTTTTTACTCTGTGAGATCAAAGAACTGGAAACTTTTTTTCTTTGATGTTTTCTTCGGTGTGTGAAAGAAGAAAGAGAGTTAAATCAGGTGCAAAGAGATACAAATATGGATGACCTCCTCCTCCTCTTCCTCCTCCTCCTCCTCCTCCTCCTCCTCCTGCTTCCAGGTGACAGATTTTGGATTTGCTAAGCGGGTCAAAGGTCGGACCTGGACGCTGTGCGGGACGCCAGAGTACCTGGCTCCAGAAATCATCCTCAGCAAAGTAAACCTCTTCTTTTCTTTTCTTTTTTCTTTTCTTTTCTTTTCTTTTCTTTTCTTTATTTATTCCCTCTAAATGAATCTTATAACATCTGAACAATCACTGGTTTTTTTTCTTTGTATAGTTTGAGATTTTTCTGTCGTCTCTAGAAAAGCTGCACAAACTGAAACATCATAATGATGTGTGTGTCTGTGTGTGTGTGTGTGTGTGTGTGTGTGTGTGTGTGTGTGTGTGTGTGTGTGTGTGTGTGTGTGTGTGTGTGTGTAGGGCTATAACAAGGCGGTGGACTGGTGGGCTCTGGGCGTCCTCATCTACGAGATGGCAGCAGGTTACCCCCCCTTCTTCGCCGATCAGCCCATCCAGATCTACGAGAAGATCGTGTCGGGGAAGGTGCGTTCGACTCGCCTCCGCCCGGGCCGTCACACCGCCGCCGCCGCCGCCGAACTGACGTGCTCTTCCCGTGTGCGCAGGTTCGATTCCCGTCGCACTTCAGCTCGGACCTGAAGGACCTGCTGAGGAACCTGCTGCAGGTGGATCTGACCAAACGCTACGGCAACCTGAAGAACGGCGTCAACGACATCAAGGGACACAAGTGGTTCGCCACCACCGACTGGATCGCCATCTACGAGAGGAAGGCAAGGGCACACGCAGCAAACACACACACACACACACACACACCAATCATGTTTGTGATCCAGTAAAGTTCAGCTGTGATCATTTTAAGTTTGTTTTTTTTGACCTTTGACCTTTGTTAACTGGTTGACGAGTCGTCCTGAAAACTCAGCAGAGGGTTGAAGACTCAGTTTACACACAAACACTCTCCTGATTCCCGATGTGTGTTTGGTAAATACTGAGTGGAGCGCACACGCACACACACACACACACACACACACACACACACACACACACACACACACACACACACACACACGCAGGATGTTTGTCTGGACTCTAACTGCACTCGTCATCCCAGCGTTGACCACTAGAGGTCACTGTGTCTTCAGAAAAACCTCCATCACTATTGGATCTGACTGTTTCATCTTCTCAGTGCATTTTGACCTAGAACACACACACACACACACACACACACACACACTGCCCGCCTGTTAAAGTGTGTGTCTGCCGCAGGTGGAGGCTCCGTTCATACCAAAGTGCAGAGGCCCCGGAGACACCAGCAACTTCGACGACTACGAGGAGGAGGAGATCCGCGTGTCCGTGACCGAGAAATGCGCCAAGGAGTTCGCCGAGTTTTAGGCCACGCCCACACGGATATATCAGGGAAACCAAGGGGATGTTTGCACTCTTCTAAAGACTCGGGACGGAGCGGAGACCATCTGTTTTCTTCAGAGGTGGTCCTCTCACTGTCACACACACACATACACACACACACACACAGACACACACACGCCACCTTTCCTTTATTTTCTACCCTCCACCCTTTCTTTGGTTTTTTTTACTTTGAAGCAGGTTTTCCTCGACGTCCCAACCTCCACCTTAAACCGGGACACTCTGTGAGGCGTGAGGAGGAATCGCAGCCGGTACGGGGAGCGGGGGGGTCCGATCAGGGCCGAGGGGGGGTGGGGGTGGATCTGGTCCTACGTACATATCCGTCAGTTTGTGTTAAAGCATGACCAAATAGAAAGGACCCCTCCCTGTCTGACGTCTGCCTCAGAGCGTGAAGATCTCTGGAGAACGGAGACCTGCGGCCAACACAAGTTCTTTAATCAGTACGGAGAACCGAACCTTCAGGGTCACAAACGCAGGAGCGTCTGGCTTCAGGTCTAAAGGTTCAGGAGCTAAAACGGCGATGTTTCTGTATTTCCTGGACTATAATTGAAACCTTTAGTGTTGATTAATCCTTCGGAATGTAGGGTTCTTACCACCTGTGGCCACTAGATGTCACTGTACGACAGCAGAAAGCTGCAGAACCCTGTTTTAACAGAACATTTCTCCACAAAGATTAATGTTCTCAGCAGAATTTTAAAACTAGTGCTGTCAGTTTTAATTGCGACTAATCGAAGGAGGGCAGTAAACGATTAATTTTTTTGGAAAATGCGATTGAGAGCATCATTTGTGAACTCGTTAATCAAGCTTCAAATGAAGAATCTTATCCTCATAATTCACCCGTTCTGCACAGGGATGAAAAAAACAATGAGGTCCCAATGACGGGAAAATGACTTTTATTTCTTTTCGATGACAGCCTTCCATCGATTGATGCGATTTAAACGGACAGCGCGAGTAAAAATGTTCAAATGAAGAGTTCAGAGGAAGAAAACAGAATGTCTGTGTTCTGAAAGCAGAGGAGCTGACTGAGCTGGATCATCAACACATCTGAACACGGACAGTGAAGTCTTCAACTTCTCCCCTGATTTTCTGGCAGATCGGATTTATAGTCCAGAAAATATGGTTACGATTTCAAAAGCTTTAGTAGCTGATTGTTATCAGGTTTGCGTTGAAATGGTGACGGTTCCAGGTTTATCTCCAGTCTGGACTCCCGTCATACTCGGTCCGGCCACCGGGGGGCTCCCCGTCTCCCCCGGCCTCCTCCTCACGGCTCCGCCCGTCTCGCCTGGAGTTTCTCTGTTCCGGCTTCGTTGTGTCCTGTTGTCCGTAGAAGACTGAAGCGTGGAGCGATGTGGAGCGGCGTCGGCCCCGAGCCCCCGCAGTGTTAGACGAGAGTTTTATTAAAGCGTTTTACAGAAAGCGTTGGGGGAGGGGCGGGAAGGCGGACCTCCCGGGAGACGCTCCGTCCGTACGTTTGGCATTATGAAAGCTTGATTTCCGGGTTTTCCTCACGAGACACTGGCTGAAACACCAACTGCTCCTTTGTATCACATGTAACCGTCAACGTTCAGCTCGCCACGTCACGTCATACGCATCGTTTCATATATGTTTTTATTTATACACATTAGAGATGCTAATAAATTTTATTTTTAAAAGTGTTCAGTTTCCTGGCTGTGTTTTCTAACCCAGCAAACCTGCGGCACGCGGGCCAGAAGCAGGTCCGTCATCGGTAATTCATTAAATATCAGCTTCTTAATAAATGTATTAACACTTTGTCACAGTAAAGCAAGAAAGACGAGAAAAACGCCGTTTACTTCCGGGAGACGTCAGTACGTCACAGTCACCCCCCGTCCAATCAGAACGCTCTGCAGACCCCGGCATTAAAGGGGATTTAATCCTTTGTTTTTCCCATGTAAACACCAAGCTCATCAATATAATTCCAAATTACTTAATTCAAAATAAACCAATTCTGAATTAAAAACACCATGGAACCACCCTCACTGAAGTTAAGACGGTTTCCGAAGGTTTGTCACCCCGTGTGTCCTCGGGTAACCTTGTAAAATAGTAAAAAAAAAAAGCTGCTGTCTGGTGTTTTGGATTAACTAGTTTCCTTGCTAACTGGTGACCAATCTATTTAAACTTCTAAGCAGATGTTTAATCTCTGACACAAATCTGTAGCTGTCCTGGTGAATTTACGAAGGAAGTTTTGAAGCGTCGTACCTTTTTTTTTTTTTTTTTCAGTTTTTCCTCCTTGGTTTGGCTCGTTTATTGAAACAGAAATCACATTGACAAAACTCTTCACATCTTTTTTTCAAAACCGTTTTGCAGTTCAGCACAACACCTGTTGAAGCTCACATCTCTCCCAAACCGTTGACTCAGGTGTCGAAGCTAAACTTCCGTGTTGGCTTCGTGTTTGGAGCCAGGCTGCTGCGTACCTCTTCTATACACTCCATGGTCCAGACAGCAGATCACCACTTCCTGTTCACGCTGATGATGAAGCATCGAACAGTGAAGACATCCACAGAGCCAGTAATGCTGCCTTCAGGGACTGTAGGGAATATGGGTACAACATCTCTCCTGAAACTACTTCATGCTTACCTGCGAAAGTTCATTTGGGAAACTTTTCTTTACTTTACTACGGAACCCCAGACATCTCAAGGAAGACATTCAATTATGGCCATGAAATAACACAACAACAAAAAGCCATAAAATGACAGCAAAAGCCAGAATGTAAATGCTTTTGCCACAATGTAAGCACAGTGTTTGGGGGGATATTTATTTATTTTTTCTTTAAATTGCTTTTCCATACATTGAACATTGTTAAAGGCACTTATACGAGCAGCACTGAAGATGATAACAGATGCTTCATTTGAGCTGTTTGCCGTCCAGAGGGTCTCATGTTTTACATTCCTGGAAAGGTACTTTTAATATCAATTGTCCATTGATTATTGTACTGATTTCATGAACTGTTTCCAAAGTGCTGAAGTAGCATTTTAAAGCATCCGTCTTACCATTTCAAGCTACGTCAAATAAAAGACCAGACAAAAGAAAACAGCTTTAAAAATCTAAGTGAAGACCAAAGACAGGACGATGTGGGTTGCATTAGCTGACGTTGAATCATAACAGATCACACTAGTGCAAAAATGAAATGTCTTTATTTCAGACGTTTGAAATTCTGATGAACCCACTGCACACCCTCAAGTTCACGCAGTAAAGCCATCGCTACGCAAAGGAGCACAGAGGAGCTGCACTGAGGCTGAAGGAGGACCAGCTTCACAAACCACCAGTTTTTCTTTGGTACAGCGGAGTGAACCACGAGACCGCGGGAAATACTGTAGACACAGAGTGAAACAGTGAATGCGAACAACTGCACTGCTCAAGTTGTAAAAAAAAACAACAAAAAAACAACTGGTTCAGCATGTATCCTGTGGATTATGTGGCAGGACAATCATACATGTGTCACCAGCGGGCCCGGGAATGGAATAAAATATGGCAGATGCAGTTTCAAACTCAAGACACCCAAATCAACTACATGACAGCACAAAAAGAAACTGGTTCAGTGCGTAACAGTGATTTTTAGTGGGTTTTTTTTTTAAAGGTCAAATAAATGCAGCATTGCAGTATCAATGGTGAGGATATGATCATTGCACAAAGTGAAGCTTGCTCTGAGAGCCAACAACTATTGCAATTCTCTTAGTTGTTGGAATGGTACACAGCTGTCAATTTGACCTGAGAAAAGAGTTCTCAAAGAAAACTTTTTGTTTGGCACTTTTTGGTTCTCAATCGTCACTCAAAAAACTGGGGATCAGCCGGTCACTGGCCGGGCTTCTGATTGGTTACACTCAGAGCCAGCAGGGCCAGCAGCCAATCAGCACAATGTCTGCAGAGCTACAGATATGTGCATAGAGCCATAGATACATGTGCATAGAGAAGACAAGCCATGAAGCTTAGTCAGTGAATTAAACTCTGCAGAGAAGAGGTTTGTCTCCTGACTCCTGATTAATCATGTAAAGGCTGAATTCTGCTTTCCACGTGGACGTGTCGCCGTAAAACACAGTAAATCACAACATGCATTATGAATAAAGTCCCACTAGCTTAATGCTACCTTCTATGAGAAAACCCATTGACATGCTAACAGTTAGCACAATAGTCGTGGAACTTGTTGAAACAAATTAAACTGAGAAACATTCAAAACGCTAATTATTTAAATACTAACAGGCATATATTTCACTCACTCAGAAAATGATGAACAACGCTGAAAAGCCCTGAAACTCTGAAAACTCTGCTGTTACCCTACAAAGCACAAATCCAGACACAGCATTATCCACTGTTATTGATGTACGTCTTTTGTTGGGAAAATATAATTTACACTGTAATAAATGGAAGAACAAAAATCCCTCCGTCAACTGTTTTAAAATCGGTTTGATCTTTATTTTTTGTCTCTTAAAAGGATGTCTGGTACTGTCTCCCAAAAAATTAGCAGAGATATGTCTCTTTTTCTTTTGATCTGATTTCAGCACGTAAGGCCCAGATGAGTGCACATTTAGACCGATGCTCACTTGTGTTGGTTTGGTTGCACCTTTGTTGATTGTTTGCACCTGCGCCTTTTTTTTTTTTTTTTTTTTTTTGCTTGTGTTCTCTTTTCTTGAGTGTCTGAGTGCTTGCCTCCCGTTTGTATATGTCCTTCCAGAAAAAAAAAAAAAAATGGAGTAGCTACGGAGGCCTGAGAGGCTTTACACTATTCAAAATTTTGACACCAATATTTTTAATTTTACTGCAAATGAATATCAGCAGTAAATATCGGTTATCGGGCTCTTTGACTGCCGAGCGTCGGTATCATCCCTGAAAAACCTGTATCGGTCCATCTCTACTCAAAACTAATAAAAACGGGCATCTGAACAAGTTGTTTTGATATAAGGACAGAAGAGCTTTACAGGAGCCGTATCCTGATTTTCAAAGCCTTCCAAAGTCATCTCCAGTCAATAAAAAGCTATTTTAGCCCCTCTAGCGCTACAAAGACTTTATATTCTGAAATACTAGTAATTCTATCTGCCCTGTTTTCAACAGGAAGTCCAAACAGCTGGACTTGTTGCCCCGGAACCTGCATAACAGCATGATCATGATAAGCAAAGACATACTGACCATAGGCCCCGCGCCGACTGTGGACAGACAGTCTACCAAGTCTATATTGTATGTATCTACGTGCCTGTGCGCTGCCATCCTGTGGAAGTTGTCGGTGAAGCAGCAGTTGATGAAAGTCTGGAGCTCAGAGGTTCTCCTCATTGATACATACATTAAAGACTTGATGTGTGACCCGCGCTACCGGCCAGCGGAGCCGAACGTCCGCACTTGGCGGCCATCTTGGCCCAGGCAGCTGGCTCATTCAGAACACTGCGCTCTTCCACTTTTAACAACTACAACTTGATCCGTCTTACCGATTTTCTACTGATTTTGAAATGGGTTGGTTTGTTCTAAACTTCAGAGATGCAGTTATAATACTGGATACTGAGGAATAATTAGCTCGGACTGAATATTCATATAGATTACTCAAATATGCACTAATGAAGAGAAACGGTGATTTAAAGGTGCTGTAGGCAGGATTTTGCTAGTCAATGCTAATTTTTCTGTGTTTTCTTTGGATTAAATGTTAGAGTATCCATTGATAATCCTTTAGGAGTGTAGCATAATTGCAGTACTGCGAGGGCGCAGCGTTTCCATCTGTCTCTGTTCTGAGCTGAAAAGGAATCTCGACAGCTCCAGGTATCTTTGACCAATCAGAAGAGCCCCTGAGGCTCTAATCGTGATTGGTCGAGGGGCGTTTGTCGCACGTTCTTGTGGGAGGGGCTTAACATGCGTAAGGGCGTGATGTCAGAGAAAACAGGACAGGATTGGCTGTGCTGGGTTTCAAATGGCCATCTTAGATGGGTCAAATCGCCATCTTGCTTAGGTAACCCTAAGCAAGATGGCAGAGATGCGGAATCCTGCCTACAGCACCTTTAACTGAAGTTTTATGAGGTAACCACACACTAACAATGTTAAAAGCTCATCGAAGTCCCTTTTTTCATGATCGGGCTCCTTCAAAGGATACAGAACCATTTCACCTGCACAGCAAGAAATCCACCAAACTGAAAGAAAGTTACAGTACATGAAAATATGCAAACACAAATCTGGAGTGCAGGGAGCAGCGGTCGGTGGAAATGGAACCACTGGAACACGTCTTTATTTAAAAGAAGAAGAAAAAACACTAACTTCCTGGTGGCATTCATGCCTGTGAGTCAGATGGAGGCTGGGGCTCCCCGGTCTGCCCTGGCTGCGGGACACAGGTGATGGTGCAGGGGCGGCATTTGTCAATGTGTTCCTGGTTGAAGTCAGTCACTTCCTCACGATAGTGTTGATACGCAAAGCAGAACAAGACGCTCTGAGGGAAGAGGATTGAATCGATCAATAGACTGAAACATTCACACAGCCACAAACATCATCAGATGAAATAACCACAAAACGAAGCAAAGGACACAGCCAGCAGGGAATACACACAACATATGAATGTTCAGCAGCAGCATTCTGTTGTCAAACAGTGAAATTGCTTAGTCTTCTGCTAAAACTGAACCACACTCCACTTTGAGATAAAGAAGACATAGTCTGCCATAACAGCCTGGAGACTGGGCTCCATGTGGCGGGAGGGCAGATCTCACCCAGGATAGGATGGAGAAGAAGGAGAAGCCGAGGACAGGATGGTGTTCATCGTCATTTCTCCTGTACCAGCGGGGATAGTGGAACTGGTTTTCCCACAGGTTCAACAGGAAGCAGAAGCAGATGAACCACAACACGGTCCAAAACCCTGTCAAAGGAAAACACACCGAAGAGAGGAAGTGATGACAGGACTTCTACTTCTACTTTATTCTGGACTGTGGGAGAAAACTAAAATCTGACTGACCTGTGAAGATCAAATTCCCTGTCACGATATATTTCCTCACTTTGGCATTGCTGATTTTCAGGAAGAAAACATCCAGTAGGAGAACCACAACACAGCCCAAGAAGGTCAGGATTCCAACTCCCATTGTGAGGCTGCAGGTCTGGATAAACACACACTTGACATTCACCAGAGACGACGCACCGATCGTTAAGACCGCAACAGAAAATGCCTGCAACAAAGAGAAACACGGGGTTTTACTGCCAGAGGGGGGTGAGGGGGTGCAGTAGTACTCAACATCTGTCAAGCAGATCTGGGTCCATTTCAATACTACAGACACCGCTTGAAAAGAAGTGCTTCTTCTGATTCACAGCAAATCATTTCAACCCACCCTGAGAATAAAATGTTGCTGTTTATGAACCCAACCAGGAAATAGGAGGGATGCTTTGGAACCGAGGCCTCGGTTTGTACAGATCACGTGATTGGTTCGCTCAAAGTGTTCAAACGCGTCAGACGGCGAGAGACACTGTAGCGAGGTGGAGCGAGGTGTACACTGTCTCTTTCTGGAACTCGTTCTGTAGCCTTGGCCAGCAGCAGCAGCAGCGGAGAGCTTTGTTCCTGCAGGACTTCAGGATCTTCTCTTTCAGGTCAGCTGATCTCTCCTCGAGCCGTTCTGAGGGAAGATGGTCACTACTGAAGGGTTGAACTCCCTGGAGTGGTAAGGTGTGGTCAACGTGATCAGGAAGGACTCCAGACATTCTCCATTAGCCTCCCCAGTAGAACCATGTCAGCAAGGCTTTACATCTTCCAGCTCCTTTCTGAACATGCAATGTTAAATATGGTTGAATGAAGTGGATCGCCATCTGGCAGCCCTTCGCATGGCAAGAGCTGAGGATCCAGTGGAGCACCGGAGGTGCGTTGAACTGTATGAGTTGGCAGTGATGTGGTTGTGCCGCCCAGCATCCTCAGGTTTTTTTTCAAGGCAGCAGAAATCTAGTCTGAAAGGAGAAACCTCCCACTGAGCAAAAGTGGTCCAAAACATGTCTGTAAGACGTTACCTCTGCACATCCAGAAGACGTCTTCAAAGGAGCCATGCAGAACAAACACACAGCACAGCAACACGTCCCAAACACGTCTTTTCAAACTCGCTTTTTGCACGTCCAGTTCTGGTCCCATGACGGTGACTGTAGCATCAACATTAATGTTGTTCAAGATTCAAAATATTTATTGTACCCTTAGGTAAATTCAGTTTACAGTGAGTGAGTCTTCCCATTTTATAACACACACCTAAAAACAACACAAGACAAGACAAAGAGACGACAGTGCTGCAGCTAAAACCAAGGAGATAGCCCCAATAAAACCATAAATAATACTAATTCGAAAGGCAACTATATTAGTTATATTTCAGTTCCTCTCATTTGTTTAGAGCACAAATTGCTGCTGGTACAAAGCTGCTTTTATAACGTTTAGTTTTACAGGCAGGTACCCTGAACCTCCGACCTGAAGGGAGCAGCTGAAATTCACCGTTCAGAGGGTGGGAGTCATCTCTTACAACCGAGTTTGCTACCCTCTGTAACTGTTTGGTGTACAGCAATTGTGGGTGAAGCTGAGACTCTCCAATCAGCTTGCTGGACCATTTAACGATTTGGTGCAAGTAGCTTTTGTTTTTTAAGGACACATTTCCAAACCATGAGACAAGACAAAAGGATAAAACCGATTCGATAAAGGCACGATAAAACAGGATCAACATAGTCCTATCAATGTTAAAAATGGACAGTTTTCTCAGACAAAACAGGCGCTGGCGTCCTTTTTTACACACAGCTTCACAGTTTGCTTCAAATTTCAGTTCATTGTCGATGATGGTTCCGAGATATTTGTATGTGTCAACACACTCCACTATCTGACCCTTTAAAACTGTGGCCTCTTGATTGGGAGGCCTGTTTTTTCCGAAAGTCGATGATCATGTCTTTTGTTTTGGAGATATTCATCTCAAGGAAAGATTTACTGCACCAATCCAGAAAATCATCAACAACTGGGCCATGGCTCGTCTCGTTTTTCAACCGGCTAACAATAACGGTGTCATCTGCATACTTTAAAATAGTTCTGTCCTCTCTGCTGCTGCGGCACATGTTTGTATACAGAATGAACAGGAGAGGAGACAACACACATCCTTGTGGGGATCCAGTGGAGGATGTAACCTGATCCGAGACAGTTCCATTCACTCTCACTTTCTGTGTCCTGTCAGTTAAAAAGTTCAGAATCCAGCCCACAAGATTGTGGCTAATGTTAAAATGGTCTAAACGCCTTGAGGTTAAAACATGGGGTTGGATTGTATTAAAAGCAGATGAAAAATCAATAAATAAGAGTCTTGCATGTGTTCCTATCTCCTCCAGATGTTTAAAAAGCAAATGTAATAGAGTGACTGTAGCATCTTCTACCCCTCTGTTAGATCTATAAGCAAATTGCATGGGATCAAGGTCATGCTCAGTATACTTCAGAATTTCAGATCTAACAATTTTCTCGAAACATTTCATTACAATCGATGTCAGTGCGACTGGTCGGAAATCACTGAGGGTTTTAGGGAAACTAATTTTTGGGGCAGGGATGACAACAGCATCCTTCCAGACTCTTGGCACATGCTGCCTCTTTAGAGACTGATTAAAAATGTGCTGAAAAATAGAGCTCAGTTCCTGTGCAAAAAGATTTCAACAAGCGGCCGCATATGTTATCAGGACCATAGCTTTTGTTTGGTTTGAGGGAACAGAAGGATTTTTCCAACATCCTTCGAGGAAATAAAAAAGTGCTGATCGTCACTTACTTCATGACTCACTTCCTGTATTTCCTGACTAAAATCAAAAGCATCAAAACGTGTATAAAAACAATTCAGTGCATTTGCAAATTCGAGGTCTTACTCAAAGCCATCTAAAGAGGTGATACTACTGGTTTTGGAGTGTTGGAGGCCTGCAATGGCTTTCATGCTTGACCAAGCAGATCCAAGATTATTCATAGCCATCTTGTTCTCCAGTTTCCGTTTGTAGTCCTGTGCTTTTAAAGTTGCTGTAGGCAGGATTTTGCTAGTCAGTGCTAATTTTTCTGTGTTTTCTTTGGATTAAATGTTAGAGTAACCATTGATAATCCTTTAGGAGTGTAGCATAACTGCACTACCACGAGGGCGCAGCGTTTCCATGTCTCTCTGTTCTGAGCTGAAAAGGAATCTCCACAGCTCCAGGTATCTTTGACCATCAGAAGAGCCCCTGAGGCTCTAACCGTGATTGGTCGAGGGGCGTTTGTCGAACGTTCTTGTGGGAGGGGCTTAACTTGCATAAGGGTGTGATGTCAGAGAAAACAGGACAGGATTGGCTGTGCTGGGTTTCAAATCGCCATCTTAGATGGGTCAAATCGCCATCTTGCTTAGGTAACCCTAAGCAAGATGGTGGAAATGTGGAATCCTGCCTACAGCACCTTTAAGATGCCTATTTTCACCTCCTTAGTGGCTGTGTGCAGCTCGGAGGCTGCTCCTTGCTTAAAAGCCAGTCTCTTAGCCTGTATACAAGCCTTAATCGACTCAGTGATCCATGGCTTGTTATTTGGAAACACTTTTACACGCCTGCAGGGAATGATCACGTCTCTGCAAAAAGCGGTATATGAACAGATGACGTCGGCAAGTTCATCAAGATCCTCTCCACAGGCTTCTTTGAACATATCCCAGTCAGTGCAATCATAACATTCTTGTAGGCATTGTACAGCCTCCTCAGTCCAGTCCTTCATCTCTCTTGTGTGGGCCTTTTCCCTGTATAATACAGTTTTCACTGTGATTAGTTAATATGAGTAAAACAAATAATAGTAAGTTATTACACTTCAAAAAAGGTGGACAGTGAAATCAGACTAAAATTCTTTTCCAGATTTATGTCTACAAGTATATTTACCATAAAGTTCTCCCTACTTGAGTGCTGTGGTTGTTTACTTCCTTAATGTATTCTGGAAGACAAAGTTCTTTCACAGATACTACTTGGTACTACCGGAGCTCATCAAATCTCAAAAGCTGAGCAGGGTGGGGCCTGGTCAGAACCTGGATGGGAGACTGAAGAGGAACACCAGGAAACCTGGTTGGATGCAATGGAAGGGGCTGATGGGTAGCCGTGGCTAGCTACAGAACACCTTAGAGACGTGTTGTGGACCACTTTTTGCTCAAACCTGAATCCCAGCAGCATTAACTGGTGTTTTTGAATAAAAATACCTCTTGACAAGTTTTTGTTGATATTTCTGTTCAGAACGGAGCTCTGTGTCCCTGCTGGGGTCCACATACGGACACATTCATATACTACAGAAAAATCCATGATGTTTCTGCACACAAAAGTCCTTTCGGCTCAGGCCATGGGTCTTCGACACTGACTGCAGTACTACTTTGTCCAGCAGGTGGCAGTGTACCCCGTTTCCCCAGGTCCGAGGACCGATCAATCATGAGAAACTCACCCAGAGCAGAGAGCGCAGGACGGTCTGAGGATGCTTTATAGAACTCCCCGGGTCGAAGCCGTGAGCGCCGC
Organism: Salarias fasciatus; assembly: GCF_902148845.1. NCBI lineage: Eukaryota > Metazoa > Chordata > Actinopteri > Blenniiformes > Blenniidae > Salarias > Salarias fasciatus. The sequence continues at coordinate 6,405,948 of NC_043762.1, forward strand.
TCTGCATCTTTCACCCTGAAACACCGAACCGAGCGTCTGTGGCGGAGCCGGGAGCGTCTTCCTGCCCGGAGAGGAGGACGTTAATTGACGCGCAGTTTCCTCACAACTGTTGCGGCGCGTTCAGGGACAGCTGGGAAATCACTCAACTTCCCCTCCCCGAGTTCTCCTTTTAATGCTGCTAACACAGAGAGCGCCAAACTGATATTCACGGTTTGATTTATTCAGTAAACTGCCACAGCCATTGTTGGCGCTGATTTAGTGCTCCAGCATTCTGAAATGTGACTGCAGGGTGATTTCAGTAAACCCTGCTCTGACTGCAGTGGCTGCTTCACGTCCTGCTGTCCTTCTTTACCAGAGGCACCATGGGAGGTGTGCTCAGTTAACACAACTCCCACACAAATGATTGATATTGTTGCGTTTTACTTATATTCTCCTTGTTGTTGTTGTTTTGAGTAAAGTCCAGAATAGGGAGAATGGAAAAGTTAGAAATATTGATTCCACTGTGAACTGAGCAGCCCTGCAAGTCGGAGTGAAACCAAACCGATCGGGGTTTAGCATAATTCTTCTCGATGCTCGGCTAAAAGAAAACCCTGGAAGCTCGTGTTGTTTTTCTTTACAATAAGGGCTACCGTCTTGTATTTTTAAAAGAGGAAGCTGCAGGTGTGATAAAATCTGAAATCAGAGGTTTCACATGAAGACATCTCAGGAAACAGCAGCATAGTTTCTGAATGTCTTTGAGAGGCAGTTTTCCACCGGGAGATGACACAAACCGGTACTTTAAAATTCATGTGTCATATGTCTTTAATAATTGAGTCCCATTCAGTTTTCCAGATTTTCCTCAATTATCTTGTTTTTGATCATAATACATCCTTTGTAAAATAAATAAATGAATAATTTATTTCTAACTTTTTTTAAAAAAAAAGACACTTTTTGTATCACAACCCTTCTAAAGCCTAGATGCATTTCCTATGGTGCTTCATGTACAGTTGAATGTCTGTGGCCTGCTTGAAAAAAAGGTTTATGTTATCATTTGCTATTTTAATTATTTAGTAAATATTCTTTTTGTATTTTAGTCCGAATCCTCATTTCTATTTTCTCTTTCCTACTTGATGAACGAGGCTAACTTTTGTACGTCCTAAACCTCCGTCATGCATTCACGACTTTATTTAGTAGGAACCTTTAGAATCTGTGCATTTGCAATCAGGAACAGTTTACTGAGAACTACTTGTCCGTCAGACATTTCATAGATGAGCAACGGCGGCTCCCCTGCATGCCTGTTACAAGTCATGTTTCATTTATTTATTCTAATCTTACCAAATAAAAAAATGGTGAACAGTGAAAATAAATGTAGAGTAACTGATTAGGCTTATTTTCTAGCAACATATCAATCTTATTTTTCCAATGTTAGCATGTGTATGTGTTTTTTTACTTTTACTTTCTGTTTAAGCAAAATAGAAAAAAGAAATCTCTTCTTAAAGGGAAGTTTATGTGTGAAAAATGACAAGTAAAGAAGCTTTAAACATAAGTTGTAGGCACAAATCAGCTAAAGTGATTATTTGAAGCAACATATTGCAACCGTTTATGAAGACTTTCAATTGGCGTCTCCTCCGTCAGGTCAAAGTGGGGTCAGGGTCAGGTTAAAGGTCAAAGTGTCAGCCACATTACCCAAAGTTGGATGAAACTAGAAACACGGTTCTGTTTTTCTGAGGATTTCATTTCATTTTTATCAGATGAGTCAAACCAGTGGAGAAAAACTAAAATCTTCCATTACTGGAAGTGCTGAGGACAGTTTCTCACCGGTTAGCAGGGAAACCAGATAATCTGAAACACCGGGCTGGCAGCCTGTAAACAGGAAGTGGTTCTCAAACCAGCTGATCTGGAGCTAGAAGCACCTGAGGAGCCTATCTATGTCTTAGATATTTTAAATAGGAAGTTTGTTTTTATATTTTTCCATTACAGTTTTGTGTTTGTTTTTTTTTGATAGATTCTCAATCCTATCAAATAAACTCTACTATAGTGTATTTATGACTTACCAACACCACAGATGGACTTCAATGACGACCTACTGGCCACTCCGGTATGGAAACACAGAACTGCCTCAGTGAAGAAATATATTCATGAGCTGCATCTCGTAGCGAGATAATGTTCTTGTTATTAACAGTTCAGTGATCACTTCCCCTGCCCTGCAGAGGAGCCACACTGCTGCTGTGAGGAGATGGAGCCATGCCGAGGATCATCACAGAGTCGAAAGATTCCAGAGAAATGTATTCCTGAACAGTCCAGTAAAGTTGGCAACATATTCACAGATTCGGACTTTCAGTCTCAACAACTCTAACAAAAAGTATGAAAAGTGATTAAGAGTTATTAAAATGAAAACCTGCCCTTGACTGGTGCTGCAGCTTCGTAACAAAAGGCAGAAATACTCGGGTAAAAGTTTTTAATCTTTTATTTAGTCAGCAATAAATATGAAATAAACACATTTCAAATGGAAAAAAACAAACTGTATAAAAATCTTGCCAGTAGTTTCTGTCATCAACAGTCTGATCAGATAAAAACTGTACAGTCAGTTCTTTGTATCAATTAAAAAAAAAAATCTGTAACACTTTATAAAAACCTTCTTTAATAAATGGAAAAATTAAAGTTTGTCTTAATGATGAACATTTATCACCGATGGCTTTGATAAAGCGTTACTCCCCAAAACCTCTTCAGCCAAAGTCCAGTCAGAAAACAGAAAAGTCCAACGTCTGCGAGCGGCTCTACTTCCAGAAGAGGATGTTCCAGAAGAGCAGCCAGCAGGGGTAGAGCAGCAGCGCCGCCAGCGGGAAGAGCAGCGAGCCGTACAGGCAGTGGTCCAGGATGCCCTGGGAGATGACCGACAGGTACAGCAGCCAGCCCTCGTGGAAGCTCACCGGCGTCTCCTGCAGCTCGTGGAAGAAGAAGACGGCGAAGAGGAGGGTGCAGGCGGGGCTGAGGAGCACCAGGACCACCGCCGACAGCAGCCTGGCCGGGGGAGGGGTGAGAGAGGAGTGAGTAAAGTGAGGAGAGGGAGAAGAGAGGACCTGTAGCAGGGAGTGGTGTATCCCTCTCTCTCTCTCTCACTTGGGGATGTGCGGAGTGACGAACGCCGCCACAGGAACCAGGCTGAGAGCCAGGATGAAGCCCAGAGAGAAGTTGATGAGGGCGGTGCAGCCGAGCAGGACGGCCAGGTAGAGCAGAGCCAGCAGCTTCAGCACCTTCCAGCCCTGCTCCGTGCCTTCACCAGAGAGCAGCCTGCACACACACACACACACACACACACACACGCACGCACACACACACACCTCAGTTTATTCAACCAACAACACAATAAAACACTGAAAACAAACTGCTCCCTGTGTTTCCTTGCTGCGATTAATAAAGTTTTTTTTTTCTCTATTTTAAAGTCGTACATGTTAACTGTGTGTGTGTGTGTGTGTGTGTGCAGCACCTTTGCGTGTTGTGCGGCAGAGCCAGGCCCGCGGTGTAGATGGCGATGGCGGTCAGGACCACGGCCTCGGTCTCCGACACGGGGAAATGCTCCACGGCGACGTCCTGGAAGCGCACGGGCAGCGAGTAGAGCGCGGCGCCGGTCAGGTGGCTGATGACCAGCGGCGTCAGAATGGAGAGCACGCCGGGCGCCGTCTGGAGGGGACGCACAGCCACACACACCCTGACACACACTGCACGACGGTGCCTCCGCCCTGCTCGCAGTCTGAAGGCTCCAGCTTTTCTCTCGGGGTTTTGTGTTTGGTCTCACCTGCTCCACGTCCGTCACTCCGTCCTCGTCTCTCTGCGGTGCCGCCGAGAGCTGAACCCACAGGTCTAAGGCCTTGGTCAGAGTCAAGGGAAAAGACTGAAACATCACACACACTCTGCCCCCTCACACACACACACACGCACTCCGGGTCGGGGTGTGAGGATACTCGCAGCAGCAGGATGGCGGCCAGCAGGCCGAAGGCCGGCATGTAGTATCCGATGGAGACGAAGTGAGAGAGCGACGGCATGAGGTAGAAGAAGTAGGACTGATGGAGGCGCTCCAGCAGGTTGTTCAGCTTCCGGTACATTCCCTCCAGCAGCCTGCAAGACAAGCAGGAGGGAACCATGAGACCCACGAGAGAGGCCGACATCCTGGCTTTCTCTTGAGTGTGTGTGTGTGTGTGTGTGTGTGTGTGTGTGTGTGCGTGCCCTCGGACCTGCCGACGGTGGTGCAGTCCGTCTTGTAGGGCCTGAAGCTGTTGATCCCTCGCACCGTGGCGGCCTCGATGTGGTAGCGCAGGAAGAGGCCGTGGTCGCCCCAGGGCCGCCCGCTGGCCTGCTTCAGCACCATCAGCATCATGGTCTGAACGGCGTGGCTGTAGCCCGACACGCTGTCCCAGTCGTTCCTCTGCAGCTGCACGCACACGCGCATACACACACTCAGAGGAGTCACACACTGCGTGTGTTCATTAGGTTGTCTCACACACACACACACACCTTTCCCTGGATGGTGCACAGCACTCCGATCTTCTGGCAGAAGGCGTAGAAGAGGTTGGCCAGGTCCAGGTTGGGCAGCTGGCCGTTGAGTCCCTCCAGGATCAGGTCCAGACTGGTGACCACGTCACTGCTGAGCTCCAGAGAGAGGGCGGCCTGGATGGAGCCGGCGCGGCCCTGCAGGGGGGACCAGTCCATACCTGGACCGGGGGGGGGGGGGGCTGGTTAGAGAACCACCTGCAGTGTGGGGGTGTGTGTGTGTGTGTGTGTGTGTGTGTACCGGTGGTGTTGGTGTGGTGGTATCCCTCCAGCCAGGCCTGCATGCCGATCAGATCGTGCTCGTTCACCAGGAAGATGATGTCTTTGGCCCAGAAGATCTGATCTGAGGAGGAAACATCAGGAGTGAAGCGCCGTCAGGGAGGTTTTCACCCGTCGCTCAGGCTTCGAATCCAGTCTACTGACTCCTGAAGTAGGACGCCAGGCCCAGCAGCAGCCCCACCGCCTGGTTGTTGTGGTCTCCGGGGCTGCAGGGGGCGCTCAGCACCAGGGCCTCGGTCCGAGGGGCTCTGGGGGCCCGGAGGATCCCGTAAACGTTGGTGCCTTTCACCATCTGCAGGCAGAGACCAAGAAACTGTCCGTGAGCGAGAGAAAAACACCAGAGCGCCACGGTAACCGAGCAGCCGGTCCAGCGTCTCTTACGTATCTCTCCTTGTCCTCGTCGGGGAACGGCAGCGTGCGGGAGAACCTCTGGGTGAACACCTCCAGGCCCCGAGCCTGCATCGTCTTCACCAGCCAGTCCACGGGCATCCCACTGAAACGCAGAGCGGGATGACCCACACGCCCACCGACACGCCCTCCAGCCTCCAGCGTTCAGCCAGGGACTCACCCGACCCTCTTCTTGTGAGCGGAGAACTCCCGGCCCGTGGCGAGCGCCCGCTCCCCGGCCGGAAACCGCTCCTCCACCATGGTGGAGCCCATGGCGTTCTCCGACATGTACGTCCGCAGGGTGAACGGCTCGAAGGCCAGACCCATGAACCACGCCACGCCCGCCATGTAGCACACCACACTGCAGGAAGGGGGCGGAGTCAGACGCAGTAACAGGTGAGGAACACATGTTGAACACCAGTTCTGTTACTGTTGCACTTAACTCCTGTTTACTGGGGAAGGAAAGTCAATCAACAGCGCCAAGAACTATCTGCGTGTCGGTAGATTAATTTAGCGTTCTCAGTTTATTTCCACTGGAGTTAACATCCAGATTACAGAGCATCTTCCTCCTGTGATGTAACTTCAGCTAACATCTAGATTACACAGGTTAACCCCCCCTCACAGACCAGATTGGGGCGTTGAGGCGGGTCAGCAGGCTGATCAGAGCCCGTCTCCTGGTGGGGTCTGACAGTAGTCCCATGCTGGGGCGGTGGTCCTTAATACTGAAGCCTGAAAACACCGGACGGACCTGAAAGCAACACACAAACAGCTAGAATCAACGAGTGAAAGAACAAAATATCTGATTCCTCTTGGTCGTTTATTAATGTCATAAAGAGCTGCCAGAGTCGTGGTTCAAAAGACTCGGTTTGAAATGAGATGAGAAAAACCTTAATATCGACACAAACCTCAGCCGGTCACATCCACCTGCCCAGGAGAGAAGCGTTCCGTTTCCTGGTTCCCACCGGAAGGTTGATGCGACGGACACACTTCCGCTCAGATGACCGGTATTAAAGAATGAAAAACTAATTTAATGTTTAAATTATAGTTTTCGGGACATAAATCGGCAAATAATGCAATTCAATCACTTTACAATCGTTATATTTTACTCTGTGATGTAAATATTTTGAATTTTTTAAATGACGTCACAGGAAACGGCTCCGCGTGTCTCCTGCAGTCTGTCCGTTCTCTTTCTCAGTTTAATCTTTTTTTCTGGATCACTTCTAAAGCATTAAAAAGGAAAAGTCCCCCCACCCGCCCACTGTGGTTATTCGGTCATTTTTAAATCTTGTATCTGCTCAAGAAACACTCAAATCGCACACAATCCACACCTTTATTAGACTTTCTGCGTGCAAACAGTAACAAAGTATCGAAAAGAGTCCAGAGAGTGGTGCGTTCAGGGACACACGTTGAGCACGGCCGCCTCCTGCAGGTGCTGCCTCACCACCTCGTCCAGCACTTTGCTCACTCCCTTGCACGCCGTCATGGCGGCCTCCATCAGCGCCTCCAGGTGGTCCTGGTGCAGCCGCGCGTCCATCTGCAGCAGCGCGATCTGGCCGCCGCGCGGCAGCAGCGCCACCGACAGCGAGCTCACGCTCTCCTCCGCGTAGCACAGGTCGGCGAGCGGCGTCTCGTCCACGAAGCCCACCGAGCACGCGCACACGTAGTCGCGCATGGGGATGCCGGCGTCGATGACGGCGAGCGTGGCGGCGTTCACGCACACGCTGTAGTTCCCTCCGTCAGACTGAAGGATCTGAGAGGAGAAAGTTCAACCAGAAATATTAAAGTAAAAGAAACAAATGAAATAAAGAAAAACATTAAACTTTAAATATCAAAGAAACACGAAGCACAAAATAAAACTATAAATTCATGACAAGCAGAGAAAACTAAATATCAAAATACATTTATTATGAAATATGCAGATGATAACTGATTTCAAATAATATAATTCTAAAATAATGATATAGTTAAAAAACTTCTGTTAAGCCAGAAATGGGTATTTACAGTATACATGTATGCACGTCTAGATAGCCATGTGTACAGTGAACACTGGATATATATATATATATATATATATGTGTGTGTGTGTGTGTGTGTGTGTGTGTATTATAAAACCTCTGTGCACTTGTATATACTGTAGCTATATATCTAGATAAATTCATATTAGTATAACTTGTTTATTTGTGTGTATTTTGTATTTTAAATTGCAATGAAATAAAGAGAAAAAAAATACAAAAATATTGATCATGTAAAAAAGGATTTCAAAACTGTAACAAATACTAACATGAAATACTGTAGATAAAAACTGAAGTAAAATTTTATCAATTAAAAAAGGTATTGGAAATGTCAAAGAAAATAAAGAAAAAAAGGGAATCAAAGTTAAAAACGTTTAAAACAAATAAAACTTCCAGTCAAAGTGTCTGATTGAAAATATGTTTCGTACATCAATAACTCAAACTTTTAAGCATTTTAACAAGAACCAGTAGAAGTTGAACTTCTGAAGCTTATTTTTCTTTATTCTCCAACTTCGAGAAGCTGTGTTACCCTCGCCCCTCCCCGGATTCCCCCTCTCCATCCACCTTGACGTAGATGTCGATCTGCGAGCGCGGGTACAGCTGCGTCATGATGGCGGCCTCGAAGGTCTGCTTGAGGTGGAGGCTCATCTCGGTGGACTTGCGGTCTCCGTGCGGCCTCCTCTTCCTCTCCGCCGTGCTGAAGGTGGCCATGCTGTACTGACAGTTGATGGCGGCTCGATCGTGGAGCGTCCGGCTGCGAGAGCCTCGCATCTGCAAGGAGGAAAACATTCAGAACCAAACTGCATCTTCTGACGTAAACGTCCACTCATGTCATCAACAGGACCCTGAACGCCACTCGTCTCATCTCCCTTCACATCCACAGGAAGGATATTTATCCTCTTCTTTCCCCACATGATTCAACTACACTGAAGCTGGGCCAGTAATCAGATTACATCCACAATGTCTGAATGAGGAAAGTTTCAGCTGCTGAAAACACATTCAAAGAAAAAAACGCATCGTTTTTGCATTTCCATTTCAAACACTTTTCATGCACACGGCAACATTCTGAAAACGATGTAGTTTCCATGTTACACTTTCTGCAGAGATTAATTCTTTATTGGTCATGTTGTAATAAAATTCGGAGTTGTAAAAAAGCGTACTTTGGTTCTAGAGATGCTGAAGAAATAGTTACTGCAAACTGAGTTTGTGAGATTATTTCAGTTTTTAAGAAACTATAACTCGCCAGCTGTAAAAATGAGTTTGTATAGAGCTATTGGGCGATTTGCTTGTTTTTATTTAGATTACCTGTGATAATGGATCCTGACACGAAGAGCACGAAGAAATATTCGTATTAATAACTCTATTATAAGAGTTCACTGAATTTGCTTAGATGATCTTCGTGTTATTTTAAATAACATTTTAAAAGGCTGTAGTTGATGTGGATGTTTATCTTCACGACAGTTCGCGACAGTGATGCTTTGCGGCAGTAAACTACTGACGGTAAAACTACACGTTATGGTTGTATTTTGACTCGTGTTTGTACGTTACTGTTCTGATAATAAATGAAGTTCACACAGCGAAGCCCCCGTCTCCAGTGAACAGTAAAGAGAAACTTTGCTCTCCCCACCGGGCGGCCCTCTCCTCCCCGCTCCCCGGGGAACACTCACCTCGTGCGGGCCGTAAACCACCGCCAGAGCCCGGGTGTTCCCCTGCTCCAGGTACGCGGAGCCGTCCGCCTGAGCGAACACCCCCATGCGGGCCTGGACCTTCCGCAGCTCGGTGGCCTTCCGGCCGTCCAGCCGGTAGCCCTGATCCGACAGCAGCTCCAGTCCCGCCATGTCTGCGCGAGACGCTACTCAATGGACTACATTACCCAGAATGCCGTTCACCGAGCAACGGGTAGCACGGAGGGCCAAACCGAGTCAACGTAAACAATGAATCGGCATTGTCGATTAAAGAGCAAAACACATTTTAAAACATTTTGATACAAACTGTAGTTTAAAAAAGCCTTGAACCGATTGTTCAGTTATTTTACCTGACTGTGAACGTGTTTGGAATTTCATTCAAAATAAATATTGAGTATTATTTCACTTTTTGGGGGAGAATGTGTTGTTTGGAAGATTTGATCAACCTTTTGTTCCTGATGTCAAAGTATGACATTCACTGATCAAAATACTGTTGATAAAAGCTGTTTTATTGCTTAATTGCTTGACATCTTTCTGAATGAAACACTGACAAATTAAATGTAATTATAGTGTTAAGTTGTTAAAACAATAGAAGTCTGGAGTTTGCTGGATGTACTTATGAAAACTCAAACGTGAACTTGTATTGTTCATGTAATGATTGTTCACTGTAAGCAGTTCACGTTTAAAATGTGTTATAATGAATAAATTATTATGAAAAGTTTTTTTAAATGTCAAAGTAATTAAACCTTTTTGGAGCCAGGCGCCAGAGATCAAACGATCTCTTTGATGAGGAAGGCCCAGCAAAACGGACAAGAATGAAATAAAGAATGACAGACACACATGAAGAAGAAATTACACATGAAACGCAAGGAGAGGTTTAAAACATTATATAAAGAAAAGTCTACTGTAAAACATGGTGGAGGGACCATCAAGTCACGTGGTTGCTTTGGTAACTGAGGATTTTTGAACAGGCATTCTATCATACGTTTAAACCTTCCATTGCCGTGGGAACAGCTGCCTCCTGCATGAGAAAAATCCCAGATCTTGGATCTTGCAGTGGCTCAGCGGGTCAAATGAAGCTCCTGCTGACTGGACTCGATAAAACCAGCTGCTTTAGGCTGAATCACCCTGAACTCTCAATGAACTAGGAGCGACTGCTGACTGGAGCATCTTCCTCCTCTAACATCAGGATTATAGACCATCTTCCTCGTCTGACATCGAGCTCATAGAGCATCTTCCCCCTCTCAGACTGAACTTCAGCTGATTATGAGTAACCCTAACCCCACTCTGCTAACATTACAATAAAAAAGAGCTTTGTCTCCATTATTAATCCAGGACATTACAGGAAGCTTAAATCCTATTTATCAGTAAAGCAACTCTACTCCACTTAATTTTAAAGATGAGTTCAAATTGGTAATGTGTTGAAATAAATTAAATCAAGTCCAGGTGACTTTATTCAACTGCAGTTTCCTCTTGGACACATAAGAACATGCAAAGAACACGTTTATTAAACAAATTACTGCAATCAAGTAATGTTCACAACAAATATCAAGGCTGGATGATCCGCCAGCATGTTTCAGCTGTCAGTGAATGCATCATGTTTCAGTGAAATCCTGCCATCAGTTCATTGATCGACCAGCAGAGGGCGCCGCACAGCTGCTCTGCTGCCTTCAGGATTCACTGCGTGATGAATTACAGACAATAAGGCGGAGGGCGCTCAGCGGAGCGTGTTTGACAGATAATAAATGTGCAGCGCCAGAAGAAGCCGAGTGGAACGGGAAAAAGAAGTTTATAGGTTGAAACGGAGATATTGTGCCAACAGTTTATTATGTGTCACCACCATGCGGGGATCAGTAGGAAGCAGCTCACAAATCCAACGGGACACATTTCACACATTTACAGTGTGTGTGTGTGTGTGTGTGTGTGTGTGTGTGTGTGTGTGTGTGTGTGTGTGTGTGTGTGTCTTAAATTAATCAAATGAACCTGATTGAACCTTATTTTCTAGTTCCATGCTCTTCCACGGCAAATCCTTAAAGGTGCAGTATATGAAATGCCAGTAATGCCCCTCCTGTGCTTTAGGGGGCAGTAGTGAGTCAGTATCGTGTCTCCTTCAGTCAGCAGGACAGATTGACTGAACATGCCACAGCTGACAGGTGAGCAGGTTAATGATGTTTGTTCCTGAACGTTTCGAAATCAACACACACCTACATACTGAACCTTCAGTGATTTGGATGAAGCTTTATGAAACACGGACCGAAGTCACCGTGCGCGTCTCCCGAAGCGACGCCGTATCGGTGTTACGGTCAGGTCTGCATCGCAGCAGAAGCGTCCCCTCTGCAGGAAGACGTGAACTACGGCACATGTAGTTTAACATCGTGGACTCTGAGGCCCCATTTCCATGACAACGCTGCTTGGACTCACTGAAAACACAACTGTTTGAAAACACTCTGATTTCAGTTTGTTTTCTGCATGTGTGTGTGTGTGGTTTCAACAATAAACAAACAACAGCTCCCACTAGTGGCCCAACATGAAAGCTACACTGTTTTCAGTGTTTCTGCCGTTTCTGTGCAAACATGAATCGTTTCTGAAACGAAACTGTGACGACGCTGCGCTGAAACGTCACCGGGGCCTGGAACTCCTCCGGGTTCCACTGGAAAACTGCCAGAGCGTTGATTCAGAGTGTGAAGCGTGTGTGAGGGGGGACGATCCTCTGCGGGGATGCAGAACTCGGCGTAACACCGGCGGCGCAGCAGGAGGGGAGCTACATGCTGAATGAACCGCAGGGGCGGGTCATCAGTCAGCTAAGGCAGTGTGCGTCTCAGAAACCAAACCGAACAAACACAAACAGCAAGAAAACCAAGAGGAAGGAAACAGAGACTCCCGGACAACACGGACAAAACGCGTCCAGACGAAGGGCTGGAAGTGGTGAGGTGTTGGTTTCATGGCACCTGTGGTATCGACGGCCGACCGCTCAGCGTCTCATCTCTTCACAGTTTGAGCTGGGTCCGCCTCGGCTCGCTGTCACGTCGCTGTGAAGAAGCAGAAGCACGGTCAGGTTCCCACAGAGCATCAGGACATCTTCCGCTCCAGAAAGACTCAGGCGAAAAGACCTGGAAGCACAACATCACTCCATGATGAGACATTCTGTTTGAGGGTTCCAGCACTGTCAATATACAATATATCCACTGCAATCCACTCTAGATTCTGGTTGCACACTCGTTCTGTAAATTCCCCTCTGCTGGTTCTGTTCCAGATTTGAGCTATTTTGGGGATCATAAGCTTGGTTAAAACTCTCTGTTTTCATTGATCTCACTGATTTAATTGAATTTCATGACTGGTTTGATATCATGACGAGACTGAATGGTTCATGACACTGAGGGAGGAAGAACAAGAAGCAGCTCTGAAAAGGTGACCACTCACCATACTGGATTCTGCAGAAAGTACAGCAAACTTCAGTGGAAGATCAATCGATACGAAACCGACTCATTCTGGGTCCCTGATCTGAGACTTTCTGCCGCCTCCTGCTGCTACACCTCCTCCTCCTCCTCCTCCTGCTGCTGCTACACCTCCTCCTCCTGTACATTGATCATTATTGGACTGTGTACTTTGATTGTTATTGAACTCACCAGCCAGATAGACTCGATCACTGCTGCAGCGTCACCTGCTGGACAGAGTCAGAACAGCAGGTCAGAGAACTCTCTCTCACTCTCTCACTCACTCACTCACGCACACCGACACCCACACACTCTTTCTCTCTCATTCTCACCACGCAGGCCTTCTCGGCCTCCTGTCTCGGCTTCAGCAGCTCCTCCAGCGACAGTTCGTTCTCCAGGAGTGACTCCATGTCGTTCTCGAAGCGGTCCTCCTCTGCAGAGCTCACGGGTCTGCAAGCAAACACAACTAGACCTCACACTACATCACCACAACACTACATCACCAGGACATTATGTCCCCCCAACACTACGTCACCAGGACACTACTTCAGCCCAACACTACGTCACCAGGACTGTACGTGACTTTGGGACGGTGTGGTTGAACATAACTGTTGTAGCCTCGGCACCACAATGTGACTCAAAGCACCATCATGTCACATAAACTCAGTCCCTACAGGAAGTTACGATGCTGCAGTTTCAATAATTTCAACTCGTCTCCATCAGTTCTGTGTGACCTTGCAGTTTTGTCAAGTCTTGAGCGGACAAAACTGCAAAACTAAGCAGAACTCATGGAGGTTGGTTGAATTTTTTTACTCCTTAGTTTAGCAGTGTGTGTGTGTGTGTGTGTGTGTGTGTGTGTGTGTGTGTGTGTGTGTGTGTGTGTGTGTATACCTGTGTTTGTATGGGAGCAGATGCTCTGAGGAGGTTGACAGGTCACAGCGGCCCGGCTCCGAGTCCACTGTGCTCTCCGACTCACTGCCACCTTCTGCACACACACACACACACACACACACACACAGAGTTGTCTGTGTTTCTTCATGTTCCAGGTCCAGTCAGTCTCTGTATGTAAGAACTGTTCTCTCTCTATGCAGATGATGTTCTGGTAAATGGTAACAAATGTTCACTTTGATGGAGGAAAGCTGTTCATTTCTAAAGACTGAGCATAGCAAACACTCTGAATCCTCCACTGTCGTAGATCTACTCACACATGATTAGAAAAGGTTTTCACGATAATCGTAGAGCTCGTGTGCAAACTTTTGTTTTCTAACACTCTGGAAGATGAAGCCAGTCTCTGAGGAGGATCAGGATTAGTGGGTCAGTGTGGCTTCAGAAGCTACTGTTCTTGATCCAAGCCCGGAGCAGTCTGAGGGGGACGTCTGCATGAGTACGGGGCCTTTAGAGCTATTTTCTGGAGAGCTGCAGGGCCCCTGACAGGCTGCAGGGCCCCTGAGGAGTGCAGGGGCCCCGCTCTGAGTGATGAAGCCGGGCTCACAGGGTTTCACCTGAGTGGAGCTCCTTGACCAGAGACGACATGGTGCTGGTGATGGAGTCCGCCGCCATCAGCAGGTCAGTCCGCAGGTTCCTCCGAGGACCTTCGACAACACAGACAGCAGTCAGATGGAGAGGGCTTGAGTGTGTGTGTGTGTGTGTGTGTGTGTGTGTCTGTGTGTGTGTGTCTCACCCTGAGCGAAGGCCTCCTGCACGTCTCCCCCCACCCCCATCAGAGAGTCCTGAGGAGTGTGAGTCGGGGTGGAGCCGGCCGAGTCCGAGTGGACCGGGGTGGGAATGGAACGGCTGAAGGTGTGACTGGGAGAGGAGCGCGGAGAGCCGGGACCCTGAGTCTGAACACACACACACACACACACACACACACACACACTATTATCCTCTCGGACGCCATTAACATGATGACACTTCAAGTGAAAACTCATCAGTTTTGCATTTACACAGCAACATTTGGAAAACACCTGACAAGAAAATGATGTAGTTTTCATGTTGCTCCATGAGTTGGTGTGTGTGTGTGTGTGTGTGTGTGTGTGTGTGTGTGTGTGTGTGTGTCACCTTGAGGAGCATCATGAGCTGCTCCAGCTGCACCATCAGCTCCCTGCGACTCTCCTGCAGAGTCGACATTCGCAGCTCCAGCTCGTCTTTACGTTGCCTGACAGCAGAAACACAAACAGATGAGACACACACATACGCTGGTGTGTGTGTGTGTGTGTGTGTGTGTGTGTGTACCTGAGAAGTCGGAGCTCGGCGAGCAGCATGGGGTTGTGTTGGCCCTTGTCGGGCGGCGGCTGCGACGCCTCCTCGTGCTGCAGACGCAGCCGCTGGATTTCCAGCAGGATTTCTCTGAGGGGAACACAAACGCATCGTCACGTCGCATTAACTGTGTTTCTGAAGTGAGTGAAGGACAAAAAGCTGTCTGAATACCAGCAGGGTAAGGTCCGTCAGCACAAAGTAACGTCATGATGGGAGCATTTCGGTGACAGGAACATTAAACGTGAGCTGTAGGTTAGCTGTGGTTAGACCTCCGATCAAAGATCAACTGAGAACCACGAGAAAACCAAACACAACCACCTGGAACCAGTTTGAGATCAAGTCCACTTAAACAAAGAAAACCAATTCAACGGGTCAAACTCATCAGAGTTGATTATTAATCAAGACAATCCACCATGAAACCAGTCAGAAGCCAGATCAAACATCAAACAAGGCAATTCAGTCAAAACCGGTTGATAAAAGTCCTTAGAAACCATTTGAAACTAGTCAAAACCATCAGGATCCTTCAAAAACATGTGAGAAACCAGTTTGAATCAATTAAAACTGTGGCAAACTAGGTTTAAACTGTCGACAAGTTTAAACTCGGTGGAAACCAACAGAATCTGACTTTCTGAACCCTGACAGAAAGCTTTATTCTAGAAGTCCAAATCTCAGTCAGAAAATAATCCAGAAAGAAGCAGACAGAAAAGAACAAAAATGATCCTGGGATTCCAACTGTTCAGAAGTGACGGAAACAGAGCTGCAGATATTTCGGTCCAGGCACAGTAAAAATATTCAAACAAAGAACAAATATCTGAAGGACAGAGTGTGTTCTGAATCCGTCTGGGTCATCTGGTCGCAGCAGAAACACTAAAACACTGATGACTGAGAGTTAGTGGAACATTGTTCTCAAATTTCGGCTTTTAGAGGCAATCATGGCCCTACTTCAGTCGTGTGTGTATTGTTCTGATGCTAACATGCTAATCTGTCCTGTCCTGTAGTGTAACATCTGGGCTGGTCTATGATGTAACATCTGTCCAGTCCTGCAGGTTGAACATAAAGTCTCAGTGCCGCCACTGCTGTCTAGTGTGTACTGATGAACACTCATTAAATCAGAGGAGATCGTGTTATTATCGTAGTGTAAACGGTGTATGTGTGGTTGTTGACCAGCAGGGGGCAGCGTGTCACCTGTTTTTGCTCTCCAGCTCAGCGATCAGCTGCCTCTGCTGCTTGTTGGCGTCCAGAGATCCTGGGAAGTCAGTGGGAACTCTCTGCTGCTGCTGCTGCTGCTGCTGGGCCTGCAGGTCAAAGCAGCAACAGTAAGCTTTAGATCAGACAGGAAATAAAGCAGGGCTGCCAAACATAAGGCTGGTGGACCAAAACCGGCCCACGAGAAGCTGTAATCTGGCCAAACCAACAAGAAAAGTGTAAAAAATTTAAACTGGGATGAACTAAAATCTGTATGATATAAAGAAAGTGTAAGAGTTGAAGCTTTTAAACCAGCTGTGGTCTGTGAGAGTTTAGAGTTAACTGTGTGAATTACTGACTGACTTCTTCTAACACCTCTGTGTTCTGTGGCTGACTGAAACGAGGAGGGTGTGTGTGTGTGTGTGTGTGTGAGACTGCCTCACCGCAGCGTCGGCGGCCAGCCGGGCGGCGTAGCGAGCGATGAGGCTGTGCTCTTCATCCTGATGGCTGCTGCTCTCCGACAAACTGACGCACAGGGGAACAAAGACCGACAATCAAACGCAGCAAAAACTCACAAAAGACGTGAGGAAAGAGGTGGAGGAGCGCAGGTCTGAGTTAGTCACCAGGCGGATTTCACAGCACAGCAACAACTCATCACGCCAAACACAAGGCGGCACTTGTTCCCTCGTGCTGAGAGGTGGAGGCCTGGTGGACTGAAGGAAGCTCTGAAACTCACCTGCTGTTTGAGCTCTTCTCAGTCTGGAGTTAGGAAACAGTAAAGCACGCCGGCCATAGTTAAAGTTTGGAAGTTCTGCAGAGGAAGCTCCAGATGCTCCAGACTCCTGTGTTTTCACTGATCTGCTTATGATCTGCATGAACCTTGGTTTCACCGGTTAATGAGTGTTAATGCCATCGAGCCAGTCAGGCCTCGAGTCACACACGGCGTGCAGCGTTGTCACGGTAACACACTCAGAACGAGGGCGGGTTAGCGGAGGCGGGCCGGTCCCGCCCGGGTCGAAGCACAGCACCACTACTGACCAACTGACCAGGAGGGAGGCTGCTTCTGCAGCAGACTGACATAGAGGCCAATGAGGACGTGCTCGTCTGCCAGTCTGTCTGCCACGTCCAGGCTGCAGTTCACCCTGAGACAGTGAGACAGGTCAGCCGGAGACAGTGAGACGGGTCAGCCGGAGACAGTGAGACACGACTGAGAGGACAGAAGCAGGTCTTTACAGCTGACCGGAGAGAAACAAGGCAGCTTTTTGTTCCAGGGGGTCGGAGCAGAGCTGAACGGAGGGCGCACACACACACACACGCACGCACGCACACACACACACACAGCAGCTCTAAACAGGTTCTATTCTGCACCTCTCTCTCTCACACAATGTTACTATAAACTGTAATAAAAAGAAAAAAAAATTAGATTTTTGTGCCATACTGTATTTAAAACTGTTAATCAGTCACTTTTCCTGAGCCGTTTATTTTGGGAGAATTCATGATCATTCTTACTTTTCTTCCATTTTCAGAATTCTGTCATTTTGATTGCAAAACATATCAAACGTGACTCTTTCTGTTTTTCATTCCTATAATCAAATCAATCTGATATTTAACATGTGTTTAATCTCTATTCTTAAGAATATGGGTTGGATGGAGGATGAAATGAGGAGGAGATAAAGAATGAACAGAAAGAAGACAAATGGACATTCTGGACTATTTGTGAACCAAATGTTTGCCTGTGGAGGATTCTAACATCAGACATTAAACCGGATGTGTGTCGGTACATTATTAGCGCTGTGTTTCAGGTCAACACACTGAAGTGTGGTGTCCACAGAGGGAAGGATGAGTTCCTGGAGAGGAGAAGCTGGACGAGAAGGATCTGAACGTCACGAAAAAATCGGAGGCCGGGGGTCGGAGGTCAGAGATCAGCTGACGGCTCACTTACCCTCTGCCTTTCAGAAGATGAGGAGCAGCTCCAGTCAGGGGCTTCCTCTGGTCCACGGCTTGATTCCTGCTGGAGGAGAGACGTTTACACTCGGGTGTTCAGCTGCACCAGGCACCAGGGACACACACACAGTGTCTCACACACACACAATGTCTCACACACACACACTGTCTCACACACACACACACACACACACGGCCGGCTGCGAGGCGCGGTGCGGCGCAGCCTTTGTTGGAGCTGGACTCACGTTTTGGTGGAGTACGGGTTTCCTGAAGTGGGCATGGAGTGGCACAGGGAGAAGTCAGAGGACAGGTTGACCGGTCTGGGAGGCCTGAGAGGAAAAAACACCACAGCTGGGAGTCAAGACTGAGCAGGGAACCCCGAGAAAACAGCCAGAAGCACTACCTCTCATCCAGAACACTCAGACAGGATTCAAGAAAACAACCGAGGAGACGCGAGGAACTCGGTTATAATGGAGACAGACATGAGGATGGACGGATGGATGGATGGATGGATGGATGGATGGCTACAGTTGGATCGACACATTCACACATGGACAGGAAGTGAATCTAGGAGTCGACGAAGCAAAGCGAACTCACCACGTGTCTCTATTCAGAGGACAGCAGGGAACAGAGAGGAGAGTAAAAATACTCCATTACAATCCAGTCAGCAGAGCCACAACACAAGCAAAATACACACACACGGACACACACAAAATCCAGCAATTGATTTTTTTTTTAAATATAATCTGACACCAAACACTGTCTGAACATTTATTAATTTATTTCTCAGGTCCCCTGATAACTCGGGTATTAAATATTCTTTATTATACATCTTATTACAACATTACAGTAATCATTTTACTTTATTTACTTCCAGTCATTTCAGTCCATTGTTAAGAGTATAATTCACTCAAATCGACTTGTTCTTGATTTGGAAGAGGTTTTTTTAATATACTTGTAAAGTAGCGCTGTCAGTTTTAATCGCATCATTCGAAACTAATTAATGGAGGGCTGTCAATGATTAATTTTGTTTAAATTGTGATTAATCCCAGAATTAGGTTTAGCGATTGGCTCAAAGAAACAAAATGTGAAAGAAAACTCATTTTCCTGTCACTGAGACTTGATTGTTTTCTGTATCTGTGTGTGTGTGTGTGTCCTGTGATGGAGCCAGCAGACGGGCCGATGAAAAACTACTGTAAAAGTTCAGGTTTCCAGGTAATATTTGACTGAGCCATGTGTTTGCCACCGTCCTCTTGCCGTGGCGAGTTAAAGGTGTAAAACTGAAGGGAGACTGAATTGTTAATGAGCTCAGTCAGGAGGAGGCGGTGGCCGCCGTGCTGCTCCAGGCTGCAATTAAACCTCATCGATCCGTCCGACCTGAGAGATCGACTGAGCTCACACTGAGATCAGCTCCTCTGACTCCTGCCTCACTGGAAATTCACTTTAATCATCCGGCAGATCCAGAATCTGCTCCGCTAACCCGGCAGTCTGCCTCTTTTATTCATGAGCGCTCCTGATTTCCTCTGAGGAGGCTGCGGACCCCCCCCCGGATCTCTGATTGGCCTCCACGTCGAAGTGAAGACAAACAATCTCAACACACAGCGAATGTTAATGACTCCTTCTGGTGCGAATTACAGCGAAACAACCCCAAAAAACGGTTGCATTGTGGGTGTTTCTCCAATCTCCCCCTGACAGCATGGCTTCCAGGCTAATGCTAGTTAGCTAGCTCCCACGGCAGCATCTCCGATGTCTCAGCTCAGCTCTCAGCGTTGACTTACGTCTCCACTCTGAAGAAATTTGTTTAGAAAATCAATGTTTTGCAGCGGCAGTAAACGGAGAGGTGGGAGGAGGAGACTCACACGATGTGGGCGAGGTTGAGCGGCTTGTCGGGCATGTCGGGGAACATGGGGTGGAGAGGCTCCCTGCTGGACGCACAGCTCAGAGACTTACTCAGCGCCTGGGACAACTTCTTGGCAGGAGATTTCTGAGCATGGAGAGGCGACACAGGTTGCAGAGTAATCAGATTACATGGGGAGCGAGCAAGAACAGGTGCCATTTCATCTTCGTGATGACTTCCTGTGATTGCTGGTGAGCCGGAGTCAAGTCAGACTCAAAAACATACATCTCTAACCAGTCTAAGTCAGAAGAAATTCTGTTCAGAATCATTTTTCTTTCTTCTGCTTATTTTCCTCGTAGTGTGATTGTTGTTGACACCGACGGTCGTTTCCGTTATAAATAAATGGAGACGTGTGACACAGATGGAGGTCACCTGTGTCCTGACACTGTGGAGATGAATGAGAAGACAAACAGCCATGATGAGCCCCCCACCCCCAGGCCCCCACCTCTTACCCATGATGTGTACTCCTTCATCTGGTGCTGGTTGCTATGGGAACCGCTGGCATGCCCCCTCCAGAAGCAGTCCTGACACAGCTGATAATTATGACATTGCTGGCAGCGGTAGCGGAAACCCATCATGCTCTCAGTGTGGCAGTAGGAGCACTGGACCGGGTGGAAGACTGCAGGAGGAGGAGGAGGAGGAGGAGGAGGAGGAGGAGGAGGAGGAGGAGGAGCAGGAGGAGGAGGAGGAAGAGGAAGAGGAAGAGGAAGAGGAAGAGGAAGAGGAAGAGGAAGAGGAGGAAGAGGAACCAAACCCAAAAACAGAGCAGAATCAGTTTTCATTCATGTGAAGAGAGAAGAGCTAAAATCAGGAGTGTGTGTGTGTGTGTGTGTGTGTGTGTGTGTTTGAGAGAGGCACATTAAAAAAAAAGATTTTGGGCGAAAACATCTTTTAAGGTCGTGCTGTGTGGTCAGAGCAGAGTCAGAGTCAGTCCGAGTCCCAACTGGGACCCCCATGGGGAGCGCCACTCATCATGGGGGGGCTTGAGGCTTTGAGACCAGACCCTCAGGTTGGTGGACTAGACCTGTACCTTTGAAGGAACTCAGGATCAGACACTTGATAGTATCTAGGCCAGACCTGGAGCCTGAACAGGGTTTCAGTGTCTCGGAGTTTCGTGTGTTTCGGGGTTTCAGGGTTTCAGAGTTTTAGGGTTTCAGAGTTTCAGGGTTTTTAGGTTTTTAGGGTTTCAGGGTTTCAGGGTTTCGGCTCCCCAGCCTTTCTTAGGCTCCGTTCACACCACACCGTTTCCAGTGAAAACGGAAAACTCCTGCAGCGTTTCAGGAGTCTGTTTACATGACAACGGTGCTTCGAGTCATTGACAACACTGCTTTTTGAAGACACCGCCTCCATGGAAACGGAGGAAAGAGCTCCTGGGTCTGTCCATCACAGCCGCCGTCACTTAATGCTGCTTTACTGAAATGAAAACACACACTCGAAATGTCGTGGTCTGAACGGAGTCTTCCAGGTCATCTGGTTTCCATGGCGATGCAGCTGTTGACCTCTGAGTGTCAGGTGTCTTTGGGGGGTACGGTTCTCCTCGGTGACGCAGAATTCAGCGTAACACCTGAGGCTACAGAAGCTAAACTAAACAACCTGTTCTCTGGAATCTGATAAAACCGGAGGAGAGAAGAATAAAAAGTTTGGTGACTGAGTCAGAGCGTCAGCGTGACGCCGCCCCCCGAGCCGACTCACCGTTCTCCACGTTGGCGAGGCGGTGCATGAGCGGCAGCCACACCAGACACTGAGGGGGCGGGTCCGACATCAGCGTGTCCAGGAAGGCGTTGAGGGAAACTTTTTTCTGTTGACACAGAGCAGAGCGGATTCACCGCCGGGCCGGTCTCGGCGCGTCCGCACGGCGGCGGCGGCGGCGCTCACCTGCTGCGTGAAGCACGCCCTCGCCGCCTGCTCCGAGTAGCTGAACGAAGGGCCCTCGAAGACGGCCATGGGCAGTTTGAGCGCCTCCCGCAGGAAGTGGTCGAACTGCGAGTGCACCATCACTCCGGCGGCGTCCGAGATCTGAGAGAAGATATCTGGAGACGAGGCGTTTCACAGGATGAGTCAGATCGAACGCCAGCCGGGGGAATCATCCAATCGCGCAACACGATCATCTGACTTATTGTGGGAAACAAATCTGAGTGGAGCAGTTATTCAGATCAGCTGTGAGGGTAGCCTCCTCCTCCTCCTCCTCCTCCTCCTCCTCCTCCATTATGTAATAAACTCCTTTACTCCTTCAGATGGGGAACAATGAGGCCTCCTGAACCGTGAAGCCAAGCCGGTGCGGCGTCTCACTTTTTGTTTCACCACATACATAAAACACACTCACGACCAGCTGCTCCTGGAGCGCAGCGATCTATTACCGGGAAAAACAGCTGATCGTCATTTCAGTTTTCACAATTGGGTTGCGCTTCTTACATCTTAACTTATCCAGGATTTTGCCTCCGCAGATGGTCGCTACAGCCGTCTTCACCGTGAAGACGGACATCTTCCCGAGGCCGTCGCTGAAAGACGCCCAAGAAACACCAGAACCAGTCAGAATCAGTCAGAAATACAAAATTTTCCAATCTAAAATGTTTCATAAAATGTGAAAAATCACAAAAAAACAAAAACATAAAACAGAAACCGATATAAGAATACACAAACAAATGGTAACTCTTTAAAAACACATGTTAAAATGCTGTGATCACATGACCAGACGAGATGAACTCATGACCTTTGGCCCCTTTTACACAACGTCTCAAAAGAAAAAACATCATTTTTGCATTAAACTTGGTTTTTTTATGTCTTTGCTGCCAACAAACATTCACGAAGGAAGACTGCTACTATTTCTGAGTCTTTTTAGGAACATTTCTGAGAGCCTTTCTGTACTTGATGCTTCAGGACAGTTGGTTTACTCTCACTCAGTGGTGGAAACATTCTCATGTATACAGTAACAAGAACTCAGCACTTCCTGGAACCGACTCCACTGTTTGGATTAAAGGACATTTTCATCCTTTAAAGGCAAACTTGCCCTGAAATGATCGAGATTTTAAAAAAAATGTTTGTTTTGGCGTGATGCTCGCGCTCGCTGGCAGGGTGGAAGGCGGAGGCGGAGGGCGCCGGTCTCCCCCCAGCCGAGCCCGCGCCCACGCGGCGTGCTTACGGGTCGAACGCCGCCAGCAGGAAGTGGAGCAGCAGGCTGACGGACTGCTCCACGGCGATCTGGTGGGTGGTGGGCATGCGTTTGTTCAGCTGGTAGAAGATGGTGGACAGCACCGCTTCCAGGCGGGCCACGGACAGCTCGCCGCCCGGCTCCATGGCGTTCAGCCCGTTCTCCCGGAAGGCCTCGATCACGTTCCAGATGTCCACCAGGTGCACTGAAACACACGGCCCACGGGCGCTCAGGCAGGCGAAGGGGCGGGGCATCGGTGCTCCGAGGTCACGGAAAGGTCACACTCACAGTTGCATCGTTTCTGCACGAATCGCAGTTTGCAGGCCGTCCTGTAGGTCGATAGTCGTATGGAGTCCAGATCGTGAGCCCCTGAAGAACAGAGAACCGCCGTGAGACGTGAAAGTCACCAGGAAGACGCTCCCGTGTTCTCTGGTGAAGAACTCACTCATCTCCACCAACAGCTGCCGTCGATCTGCCATGTTGTCCCCGCTCTGCCCGCAGTCATCAATCATTCTGATCGACCAGAGAGAGAGAGAGAGAGAGAGAGAGAGAGAGAGAGAGAGAGAGAGAGAGAGAGAGAGAGAGAGAGAGAGAGAGAGAGAGAGAGAGAGACATGTTACAGCTGCCCTCGGTGGGATTCAAACCCCCAACTAGGGACACGATGCTGGACAAGAAACACTCAACTTCAAGGACTGAAAGGTGTGACGCTACGAATAAGAAAGGAGGACCTTCACGGTGAATTCAGGTATCCGAAGTCAGTCTCAACATTAGCGACTCACGACACCACCTGATGGTTTTAGATGGTATTACAGTAAATGACAAGCCTGTTAGAAGGTAGTTTTGGTGAATATAAGGAGAAAAAAAATTAAAAACGAAACTAGTTGGTGTTTGATTTTAACCACAGAAACAGCAAAGTGCTGCTTTCACATGATCTGAGTGAGGCTGGCACTTTCAAAGCTTACTTCACACTCGCTTCATCAAGTAAAGCCCGTTTTTACTTTAGAGAAATTTCATGCTTTCACGACAACATTACGAGATCGGTGTTGTTTTTCACAGACATGGAGAAAAACACTGAGAACACTGTAGTTTCCATGTTGGGCCACTAGTTTGTTTTTGTAATAAAACCGAAGAGAACAATACACTCGAAACAATCACAATGGAGAACACAGGCACTCATGTGGACAGAGCACCAAGTTGGATTGTTGTCACGGTGACTGTCGACTCCAAACCTACCAAGTCCAGGAGGATCTGGACTGGAACCAGGAGGATCTGGACTGGAACCAGGAGGATCTGCACTGGGAGTCATGACACTCTGGAGGAAACCATTGTTCTGATTGTTCTACTGAGCAGAACAGTGAGCAGGACCAGGAGCAGCGATTCAGAAAAGCTGCAGTTCCCCCCGTTGCCATGGAGACAGAGTGTTTTCAGAGAGTTGTGCTTTCCCTGCTTCAACGAAGTTGGAGCATTTCGAAAAACTTCCACCCTGGGAGTCATTTTCTGGTAGTTGTGTTTTCAGCAGCTCTGAGGAGCGTTGTCTTTGTGTCCATTCAGGATTTTTCTAATTTACCTCCATCTAACTCCTTTTTGATTTAATTTGCACAACCTACATTTTTAACTTCACTGTATTTTAATTACTTTAAATTTTTTTTAATCTAATTGATGTTTTCACCTTCGTTCATTTTATTGAACAGATTGCTGACAGCATTAACACACAAGTTTTTGAACAAACTTGATTTTCTTTTTTTTTTTCCAACTTTTGCTATTCAGCCTGTTAAAAAAAAAAAAAAAAAAAAAAAATCAAAGTGGAAGCTCCTGGCAGTGCCTCTGAGGGGAAGTTCAGGTAGACTGGAGGAGTTTGGAAAGCAGACCGAGCAGCAGAGCTCAGATCACGGCTCGCTGCACTCTGTCCCAGGCAATCTAATACACCGGGTCATGTGGTGCGTTTCCATGGCAACACAGACCCCAGCCACTGCTGGTAAACACACACACACACACACACACACACACAGAGAAAAGTTTCTCTTTCTTTGATAAGGCTTGTAGCTGGGAGCACGGTGGCAGAACGTTTCTCCTCTGAAAGCCGGCCCGTCGGCCGTGTGATTTCTAATGACTCTGACAGTAATTGGATGATTCCAACGACACGCCGGCACAGATCGGCGGCCAGGAAATCAGACTTCACCTGCTTTTAAAACCGCAAACAACAGCACAGTCGCAGGAATCTTTGGAATCCTGTTAAGGAGGGAGGAGATTAACTCCCGTGAACCTTTTTTTTAAAGGAATTACTGCAGGTGAACGTCAGCTCTACATGCTGAGACGTTCCGCCTCCGGGGGGCGCCACACGTTACTTCTCACATGGATTTAGTTTTTGTTAATGTGAAATGTGGCTTCAAACTAAATTATCAGTAAATGTTCAGTTTCAGTTGGAGGGAAAGAAAAGCTGCAAAGCTTCAAATTATCACCAAATTATGCTTTTAGCTTTCCCACTACTGAATCAAGATGTTGAAGAGCTAGCTTAAAAGCTAGCGCTAGCTTCAAATCGAGAGAGCAGGAAGTTTCCAATGTGTCGGACTGTTCACAAGATTACAGGAACAATCCAACTCCCACTGTTCATGTTTAGACTGTACTGTTCTCTGCAGCGTGTGCGTGTGGTTTCATTACAGAAAGAAGCTAACAGCACCAACTAGTGGACCAACATGAAAACTACACCGAACCATTTCAGTGATTATGCCGTTTCCGTGGAAACGAGCATCGTTTTCAAGATTTCTGAAACGAAAATGCCAAAGGCAAAGCGTTTTCACTTGAAATGTCGTCATGTTCCTCTGCTCTGCCGTTCTCTCCTACAGAACATCAGAACAGCTCGCAGAACCTTGGAGTCTCTTCCTGACATTTCCTCGACTAGAAACCAGGAAGTAAAACAGCAAACACCCAGTTTCTCCAGAGTAAGTTCTTGTGGAACAGCAACAGCATCTCATCATCCACTGACTGAGTGCTGTGACAGCGCCTCCTGCAGGCCACACACACACACTCAACACACAGACTTGAGGCGGTCAGCGCTCGTCAGGCTCCTCAGCATGTTGGACAGCGCTCAGTCTTTGTTATTGTAGCTGCATTGAGGGAACGCCGATTTGTTGAAGAGAGACAAAACAAGTTTTCATGCACAGATAAATAAATGTGTGTCTCAGCAGCTGCTAATTAAAGCAGCCTTGACAGTGTGTGTGTGTGTGTGTGTGTGTGTGTGTGTGTGTGTGTGTCCTGCTGCAGCTGACAGGACAGTACCATCCTAAAAACAACACACACTCCGAGACCTGAACAACTGAAACATGCACGTTAAAGATGAGCTGTCAGCGGACAGTACCTCTTATAAAGCACCATGCTGGACGCCGTCCTCCGTCCAGCGAGTCTCCGTTCTCGACCACAACACCACGCAGAGCACCCCCCGACCCCCCCAGCGCTCCGCCGGCCCCGGGTTGGACACCCTCCGCCTCTATCTTTAACTCCACAGGAGGAGGCGCCACATTCCTCCGCCGGTTCTCTGGTTGCAGCTCGTTCCACCGTCGCCGAGTTACTTCTGAGGTCTCTCTCTCTCTGCGTCCCGCCCCAGGTGTTAGCATTAGCATTAGCATTCAACACCTACACCGTCACTGAACTCCTGATTACGTGTCCATCCCTAACTTTATTATCTATTTTTACATCTTTAACCAAGCACGAAGAATCTGAACAGTACAGGAACACGTTCACCCCCCCAGACAAGAATAATCAGAGACGTTGTTCAATTTGTTCAATTCCCCGTCAGTCGTCCTCTTCAACCAACCACTTTAATTCCTTATTACTGTAGTTACTGGAACTACTAACGTCAAGTACTTTCCCTGTTAAACTAGGTGACAACTCTACTAACTTTTAAAGTCACAACTCCTGATAAAGTAGCGACAAGAGGAAGTAACTTTGATAAGTAGCACCTAACTACTTACTTTGACTGATAAAACCTGGCAAGCTTATAAGTAATTACCTGTTTATTTACGACGAGCTGTGAGAGTAAGATAAATCAATTAACAATAGATCACTTTGAGTTTTATTTTCAATAATTCTACTATTTTCAAGATTATAACTTGTTAAGCGAGGAAAGAATGACTTACATGCTGTTAGCAGTTGCTAGCTAAGCAACTGAAGTAGTTTTCATAGAGGTAACTTGTTTACTTCGTGGAACTAGGAATACTTTTGTAGAAACTGTTTAAGTAACAGTACACTAAGTTACAAAGTCACATAATCAGCACTGTTTTGCATTGAGCAGGTTAACTTGTGCCGATCAGAGGTCAGTGACCTGGATGACAGTAACTCCAGAGGGCTGTTTGGTCTGAGCGTCCTTCAGACGGCCTCCTCTGGCCGGACGCCGCAGCTGTCGCTCTGATTGGTTATTTTTACATCACAGGCGATCAGCTGCGATTCAGCTGCTCGCACCCGCTTCCCGCCCGTCGCACCGGCCGCCGCTCGTCTCCACGGCGACGGCCGCGAGGGGGAAAACACCGCGGGGACGTTAAACGGGGGGCGCCGCCATAAATCTCACCTCCGCCACGTCGTTCCTCCTCCTTTTGTGGTCGACAACAACATGACCGTAACTCCTCCACCGTGGACTGGAACCAGCTATGGAAACTAGTTACTCAGCTGCAGTTACTCTTTACTTTTATTCATTTTAAAGCTAATCTTTTTTGCTGCAATTTTCTTGACTTGAAGGTTCTTACTTTTTTAAAACTAACATTTTTGTCATTTCACACTTTATTTTCATCATTTGACTTTTTTCCTCAAAGATTCAGATTATCAGTCTAACATAGTTATTTTTGTTCTGGTATTTTTCCCTTTTGTTTTGGTTTTGTTTTTTTGTGCTTTTTTTTCAAGTGAAAACATTGCTGTGTGTGTTCGTTTCAGAAAATTTCTGCGTTTACACGGCAGTAGCAGAAACACTGAGTGACGCAGTTAGCACGCCAAGAAAGCTCAATACTCTCACAATACTCTCTAAATATTAACAATGGGAGAACGCGAACATTGGTAGTTGGACTGTCATTATGATGATTGCAGTTTCAGTTTCCCCGGTTTCCATGGAGATGGAGAGTTTTCAAAAAGTTGTGCTTGCAGTGACTCCACCGTTGTCATGGAAACGCTCATCCTTAATGCTACAAACGTTTTCCACTTTAAAATACTGCAGTGTGAACAGAGCTGGAATTTCTACATTTTTTCCACTTTCTTCAAACTTTACCACATTTTTATTTTACCTTTGTTTTCACTATTTTCATATTTACTCTCAGACCTCGTGCTTCTTTATCATCTTGTGCTGGTTTAAGTGTACTCTGAGAGAACTCTGAAGTGAATGCTCATCTCATCATTTAGGCTTTAAAATCAACAGTGTGTTTATTTTTAACCGAGTCCTTACAATTTCATTTCATTCAAACTTTTTCTGAACATTCCAGCTTTATTTTTCTACATTTTAACATTATAGACTCCATTCAGACTAGAAAAATGTAATTTCAGCTCATCATTTTTCTTTATTTCTCACTTTAATTTTTTTCTTTAATTGATATTTTTTTAAATCACATTGTGTAGTTAAAAACTACAGTGGATTTGAGTCAATAATGTTATTCTCAAGACGCCGTCTATAAATCAGAACTCATTTAGCATTCTTTCACATAATTTCAAACCTTCTTTACAATCATTTGAGGACATTTCGTCTTTAATCAGTAGTTTTCATCTCCATCATGATGAACTTGTTCATGTTTTTGGTGAAAACTTTGGACACTCAGTGAATAAACGATTCATTAGTGTACCTGACGGGGTCTTCAGGCGAGCACGCGCCTCCAGGGTCCGGCTGTGCGCGTGCATGCTCACCTGTCAGTCCGCAGACACCTGTGTGCACGCACGCCGACACCTGCACGCGTTTCCCCGCACTTTCTCCGGAGGTTGATGTCGCGGCGGCTCCACCGGCTGCTGCCCGGCCGGAGTGACCGGAGGAGGTCCGGCTCTCCCCCGGGTCTCCCCCGGGTCTCCTCCGGGTCTCCTCCGGGTCTCCTCGAGCCTCCCGCCGCCTCCTCCTCCTCCTCCAAACCTCCAGCGGCTTCATCGGGACTTACCGGAATTTATCTCCAGGCTCCGCGTGCGAACGTCGCTGTTCCCCGTCGCGTCGTCCGGTGTCTGCCGCTGCATGTTCCCCGGTTCTTCCCCCCGGTTCAGTGCCGGCTCAGTCCCGGTTCGGTCTCGGTTCTCCAACCCGGTTCGGTCCCGGTCTCCGGTGGTCCGAACGCTCGAGCGCCAGCCAGCAGCAGGCGCGCGCGGAGCCGAAACGAGGTGACGTAATGCGTCGCCGCGTCCGCAAAGTGTTGAAGTTTGAGGATAAAAAGGAAACAGAAAGACGACGAGAAAAGAGGGAATTCACGCACAAACACACCCGCACAGGTGCTCAGCGGGAGCGCGCACACGCGCAGTGTGCGTCACGGTTACTACTGCGTTTTTTTTTTACGTTTTTTTCATGCGCATTAAATAGGATGACGTCATGTAAACGAACCGTAGTAAATGTCCAAATTAAACACTGAAGGATTATTAACAAATACTGCTATTAACAATAAAAATAATAAGTGTTCATAATTAAAGAATATAAAAACCGTGTAAATGGTGATTACAATTGATCAATTATGTAAAACAATCCAGTATAAATAACGTTTTAATGTCAACAACAATCTTTATCATTATTGCAAATAAACATATGATGATTACATTATTTCGAAACAAAGTTGTATAAGGGACATCTGACTTTACACATGATGTTATCCCATGACAAGAAGAAAATAATAAAAAAAAATAATGAACGTAAAAAGGCATGCTAGTGCAAATGTGTAAAATGCAAAAGACATCTATGTCAAATGTGCCAAAAAGTAAAATATCACGCCAGTGTTGTAAAAAAAGATTTAGTTTAGTTAACATACAATATTACATATTGCATTGTATATTACACAACAAAAAGGACAATAATAAAATCTAAATTGCATAAAATAAACAAGATTTTCACACATTGTAAATAAAATAGATAATGATCAAAGAGCAAAGGGTTAATATAAAGTTTTGTTTCTATTTCAACCTCTGTCAGTCAACAATATTAATCCATTCAATGATTTATATCATTTATCGTATATTGATATCAGATGTGAGGATTATCCAAAGGTGAGTCAAGTTCTCTCAAGGTCACATTGTTTTACATCAGCACGTTTTAAAAGAAATAAATTCTAAAACATCTGTATTAGAGTGTCCAACATCTGCACAGATCTCATTCCAGTGAATGAAGTGCAGAAAACCAGATGCACCTGAACGCATCTCACCTTCCCTGTTGCTAAGCGACCTCCACAGATGATTGACAGCTGATGGTATTGCAGAGAAAAGTTGATAAAATGTTAATTAAATGTAACTTTCAGAAGGGAAACTGCACAGAAGGACACAATCGGTTCTTAAAATACACTCAAGTGAGTTTATTTTTTTAATTAATGCTCAAAGAGAGGACTGATTTGTTTATATGTGAATATTATTAAGAACATTTGACATCTCTTCATGAAAATATTGTTTTGTTTCAGCTGAGGGATTCATCTGAAGAAGCAACGTTGGGCATCGATATCCTGTCTCTGAATATCACTTTCACACTGACTTTAACTCATATAAAAACCCCAAAAAGACTAATTTATAAAGAAATTTTGGTTTTTCTTGTACTTTATTACTCCCCTTTCTTACCTATGATTTTCTATTATTAGCTTTTCCCTGATTTCTTTTATGTGACTGTCTGTACATGATTGGTAATAAAGAAAACAGTATGAATGTCAAACTGAGGTGTCAATATGATAAAAACTACTCGAATAAATAAAGTGTGAACATCAGGAAAAAGCCAAATTTAAAAAAATGAGTAAAAAAAAAAACAAAACAAAACATAAATATGAGTAAAGATCTAAATAAAACATTTCATATTAAAACATGACAACATTTAGACACAAACCAAAAGCAGGTGAAAAATGTGATGGGTTATGGGGTCAAAGTTCAACAGGGTATGAAGGCAGAGAGGAAACAAGAGCAATGATTCTAACAAATGTTTACTGAATTAATAAAGAATAGCAGGTTTGACTGAAAACATTTAAACCTGCGTCTGAGAGGGAAAACGCTGCATGAATTCAGAAAAACATTACCAGGGATTTGTTTTTTCTACATTCATCCATCATGTTTCCAGGATGTAATGGGCAGCCGCACTGCTGGGGGTCAAAGGTCATGCTCAGGGAGGCATAGTGGTGACCTGCACACTGTGGGATTCTAACCGCCAAACTTAAAACCTGAAGTCTGGTCTGAAGGGACGAGGACCTCTGAGCTTTATGCGAAGCGGTTGAACTCACACTCAAACACATTTTACACCATTTAATCCACTTTACCGCTTTTAGGACTCACGAGTGGCAGGAATAAATTACAAAAAAATCTTATATTAAATTTTATATTAGTCTCATTACTGGTTTGGGATACTTTTGTTTTCATACATTATTTATGTACTACGTATTTAATTCATTTTTACTGAGGTGGAAGTCAACCAAATCAAATTAAACTTTGAAATCAACAAAACAAAACAAAAACAGTTCAGATTCAAATATTAAGTAAACTTTCGGAAGATGTAAAATATTTTGTGATTATGGGCTTTATTCATTTTTCTTTAATCTTTTCACATTTTTATTGATTACTGAACAAATTGCTTGATGTTATTTTATTACAAGGATTTTTATTTTCTATTTGTACAACATGGATATGAGGAGATTTGTTTTTCAGTAACTGGGAGGATTGAATATGAACTCTTCCTCCCACGCTTCTTCCAGTAGGCCTACCTCTGAATGTTTTATGCATATCTTCCTTATTTTGATCTATATATTTAAACGAAGTCAATTAGTTTTCTCCCAGTAATCCAGTCCACTCCTCTTTAAGATGATCACTAACTACATCAGATGTTGAAATCTTTTTATTTGCACGTTTGTAATTAATAAATTGATCATTTCAATAGAAATAAATATATATCTACACTTTTTATTTTGTTTTGCAGTTGTCTATTTTTATTTTCACTTTACACATTCGGACAACTCATTTTATGAATCAAATGTGATTTATTTTGAAAGAAATGACTCACACGTCGGGTATTTTTCCCCACACCTGTGCTCTGACTCGTAATAGATGACAGGAGTGATTACAGTGTGACACTCGAGCCATTTTCCCTGGTCTGGTTCTGCAGCTGCTTGTCTTTCTCAGTCCGTCCACCAGGTGGCGCCCTCTCACCACTCACATTAGTGTCCTTGGTTTGTCTGCAGCCTGAAATGAGTCGTCTGTTCTCCCACTGATGGTCTCTGTCTTATTTCACAGCCAAATAAATTTTACTAATTACTTCTCTCAGTATAATTAATGGAGTTTGTTGAGTTTCGGTTGTATCTTGGCGTCAGGAGCCAGGTGAGCATTACAGACAGGGTCGGATGTTTGATGACACTTCTGGTCAATTATTCCATCTTACAGGACAGAGGAGAAAGCCTGAAGTCAGCAGGTAAACTAACAACTTCGAACAACTTCAATCTAACGGATGTAAAAACCTCTTTAAGGCACAAGATCTACTTCTTTTAATGCAAAAACATGAAAAATTGCAATACCTGGTTCCACCAGAAGGTGGTGTAGTGAGCCCATGGCTGAAGTCAGGCTCACTGCTGCCACCCAAAGGACAGAACTGTCACTACAGCAACTGCTGCGAGTCCAGACAGAAAGCTCAAACCTCCGGAAACAAGTCGGGACTCTGGCAGAAATACGGCGACGAGCGGCGAATCAGCGGAAAGGATTCAGGATAAATCCCCCAAAAACTCTCACGCAACCGACAGACATACAGATCCATGAAGAGCCACAGCGCTCCGTCCATTGGTGTCACAGAACAGAAAAATAGAACAAATAACACAAAAATCACTTTGGATTCAGCAAAATGTTTCTGACTTTTTTCAGGTGAAAACTGTTCGAAAATGCCTGAGAAACAGATGTCTAAATAAGTGAGAAAATAAACAATTTGGGAAAAAAAATCTATTAAGTTGTGTGAATTTCCACTGAGTGAGACTGACCACCTCAATTCAGCCTTAAATAACTCCAGATATCCTACTAACATGCTTTTGGTGTAACTAAGCCAAACTTTGATTGATTTTCTTTTTCTTCGGATCTGAAAGTGACTTAAAATTGCTGATTTTTTTTTTTTTAGATTTGCGCAGGAAAAATGTTTAAAAAAGGAGCTGAGCTGTTGTTGCTGAAACATCCCGAACGTGTCCTGAGAAGTTTGTCTCCTGTCTGCAGGAGGGTGGAGACACTCGGGATTTCACTGTTTGTTGCCGTATTAGTCCTCCGTCCCCCCAACACCTCGGTCCGCACTCAAAACGCTTGCTTTTAACAATTGAGTGCTTTTCCATTAAATTCAGTGCAGATGTTGGTGGTCCCCAGAGGACGGATCCTAATAACTTCAATAATTTCCATTTAGCTTTTCCACTTCTTAATTTCTGTAGTTCTTGGTGGGATGCATCAAAATGACCAAATTCTGCCTCGGCTGTGTTTTTGGCTTAACGCAGACGGGAAAACATGAAGGTGTGTCGGCCTTTGTTGTCTGATAGATCATCTGGTAAAACATCTAAGACAACTCCGATTTGATTTAGTTTTTGCTCTTCATGTAGTAAAGTGAACTACTCATTAAGAAGTAACGTCACAGTAAACGCACGAGAAAAACTTTTTCTTGAATTAGCATATTTTCCAGACTGTACATTCTGCTCCTCATACCTGTAAAACAGCTGTGAACACTGACAGCTCACGACTGAAAATTACAGCTGAACTCAGCTCAGGCCAAAAAAAAAAAACCACACAGAACATAGAGAATATTCTGTGTTTATAGTTTTAAGAGCAGATTAATGTTAAAAGACTTCATTGCAGCAAATTGACAGAATTCCTGTGCATTTTCTCGCTGGATCTGAAGGAAACGTCAATCCCGAGGTGAGTGAAGAGTGTGCAGCAGGAGCAGGGGACAGACCTGCGTCATATCTGATTGAATATCGGCATGCCGCATATACTCACTAAGGTGTGTACATGGCTTCACTGTACTGTGAGATTTGTGTTAGTGGGAGCGCAGTGAAGCAGATGTGTGAGGAGAGGAGGCAGATGCTCCAGAAAATCACTGACAATGACGAGCAGAGGGAAAAGGCCAGGGACCAAGTGACCCGAGTCGCCGCCCAGCACAGCGAGGCGCAGGGAGCCACGGTCGGCCTGGACATGTGTACGTCCTCCACATATCCTGGAGGGTCACGGTGCACAGTGAGAACCTGAGGGACTCAGTGTTTCTGCAGTACGACTCACTCAGAATCAGAAGAAAACTGCAGGAAAGGTGATATAACCGCCTCATAAATAACCACCAGATTACCATCTAATAACCAGCTGATTAGCACCTGATCACATCTCATAACCACCTGATAACCAGCTGATTAAACACCTCATAACTACCCGATTACCCCCCCATAGCCAGTTGATTTCCATCTCATAACCACACAAAGACCACCTCATAACCAGCTGTTACCACCTGATAACCAGCGGATTACATTGCACAACCACATGACTGCCATCCAATTACCACCTGATAACCAGCCCAGGGCCGCCTCTCAGCCGCCTCATAACGATCCAGTTTACCAATTTACCCTGAAAAGGTGATGTAAGCTCCATAAATATGAGGCAGAACAACAGAAAGATTTATCAGAAACACATCTTTATTTCCACAATCTCAAACCAAAAAACGAGCTTTTTCCGATTCTCAATCTCTGGCTGCTTTATTTCCCAAATGCTGAAATCTGTGATTGATTTGAGTTCCTCAGTGAGCTACATGATGTGTGACCACATATGTTCCACGCTGAACACGCCGAAGAGCAAAACAAATCAACAGCAGATCTCATCAAGATCCACTAAAAGTCACTAGAACCCACGAAGATCTACCAAGAGTCAACGCCCAGGCTCAGAGGAGATTTTTTACAAGACGTTACTAAAATCACAAAAGGATCCCAAAGAGAAAGAGCACTGTCATTGAGACCGTTCCATCTCTGACGCCAGTCAGCGTTTGTATTGATCAAAAACCAGCTTGTTTTCGTGTCACCATCAGCTGACGTGCGGCGGCTGCGACGGCGACGCAGCCGAACCTCACATGCGCAGGCGGTGATTTGTGACAGCGGAATAAGTGTGAGATGAATGTGGTTTAATGAGAGTTGGGTTTGCTCCGCAGAGGCTTGCTGGCGTGGAGAAAGGCGGGTCCGTGTGGCTCTGTACATACACCGCTGTGTGTGTCGGCGGAGGCTGTAAAGCAGCTCCTCGCTGTTTGTTTGTGTGTGGATTAGTGTCAGCACATTGCTTGTCACAATACTTCCCTTAAGATACAGAGAAAAGAGCTGTGTGCAATTAAAATTACAAGCCATGGTCAATCTCGTTTAAGTGCTTTTCCCACAAATGACGACTCACTGTTGTTATCGTCTTCTGTCTGGATGGATTTGATGATGCGTGTCCTGCTGAGATGCTGTTCTGTTACCTGTAGGCCAACATTTTCTGCAGCAATCTCTGCGCAAGCCTGCACCTCACTACATCAAATAAGCATACAATCAGGAGAGGGTTGTTTTTTGTTTTTTTTTTTCAAAGATATATTTCTGTCTTAGAAAAGCTGAATGTGCTGTGCACAAAATAGCTGGCAGTCACAGCCCTTTGTAAGAGAAAGCCCGATTTATTGTAAGGTTTTCATCTGCAGGATTATCAGCCCCAGCCAGAGCCTCGTTGCTGATGGGGGTTTCACATGGCTTATCTAATGTGAAATCGCCATGTGGTATATAGTTTCATTAAACGGTGATCAAGAATGCATTAGTTCAAAACAAGAAAAGGCAATGGAGCTTAAGCCGCCATGCATCCAAGTGCAGCAACTTTAAAGAAGTTGTTGGCGTGAGACAATTTGAGAATTAGAAGTCTTCCTCATAGACACAACTCCCATTAGCCAGATAAAAGTTAGCCATGCAGAGACGGCTTTAGTCTTTTTCTCACAAGACGAAATAAGATGATATCACAACAAAACTCCTCGCCAAATAAAAAGATCACAGTGAGGCTCAAGTTCGCAGGAAATTGGTCACTTTAATCACGGCGCCGCTGACATAAAGCACACATAATGTCTGCATTAGCATAACATAATCAGCCCGGTGTGCAGCGTGCATGAAGCACACACACGCACACGCACACCCACACACACACACACACACACTGATACAGGTCACAGTCAGATACACTAATCACACACATCTCACCGTGAGGTGTGTGAGCAGTGTGTGTGGTGTGTCTCAGTGTGACCTGATTTACAAACACTGTGAGAAACACAAACAAGCCTCAGACACCATCATGGTCACCTCGTCTCATGCCAACACTTCTGTGTGACTTCCTGGTTTAATGAAGAATAAAGTTGAGAATCCATCAGTTAGAGGAGGAAGATGCTCTATAATCTGGATTATAGAGGAGGAAGATGCTCTATAATCTGGATACTAGAGGGAGGAAGATGCTCTATAATCTGGATGCAAGTGGGAGGAAGATGCTCTATAATCTGGATACTAGAGGGAGGAAGATGCTCTATAATCTGGATACTAGAGGGAGGAAGATGCTCTATAATCTGGATGCAAGTGGGAGGAAGATGCTCTATAATCTGGATGTTAGAAGGAGGAAGATGCTCTATAATCTGGATGTTAGAGGGAGGAAGATGCTCTATAATCTGGATGTTATTAGACGAGGAAGATGCTCTATAATCTGGATGTTATTAGACGAGGAAGATGCTCTATAATCTGGATGCAAGTGGGAGGAAGATGCTCTATAATCTGGATGCAATTTGGAGGAAGATGCTCTACAATCTGGATGTTATTAGACAAGGAAGATGCTCTATAATCTGGATGCTAAAGTGAAGGAAGATGCTCTATAATCTGGATGTTAGAGGAAAGAAGATGCTCTATAATTTGGATGTTAAAAGGAGGAAGTTGCTCAATTATCTGGATGTTAGTGGAGGAAGATTCTCTATAATCTGGACATTATTTGGAGGAAGATGCTCTATAATAAGGATGTTAGTGGAAGTAAGATTAAGTTCATTAATAAGACTCCTCCTCCAGGAAGCAGGAGTTTAGTCAATAGTAACGCCGAACACAGTATTCTTTTTCATCCTGAAGTAACTCGGATACTTTCCGGAGTAACTGTAGCTGCAGGTGGATATCTTGGGTGGGCTGATGGACTCCGTCATGTATCCCCCGGCGTGACGGAGCTGCTGGAGGACAGAGTAAACAATACAAAGTGCCGACGTTATCAGTTTCTTCTGGGCAATGAAGTGTAATTTGTTCCATTTACACTTCACAACAGCATCAGATGGGCTTTGTCAGAGCTGCTCGGAGTAATTAAACCTGAAATCAATAGCAGGCATTTGTCATGTTTACAGCCCCTCTTTCTGCTGGGTTAAACTCATCACTTTAGTGCTGTTCTGTTTTACTGCAGAGACACACTTCATTATGTCTGCAGGTAGAGTCCGCGCACGCATACACACACACACGCACGCGCATGCACACACTTAACTAGTAACAATGCATTACAAGAAATAGTTAAATTCAAGTTATTTTCTACTCACACCTGCTGGTTGTCAAACATTAAAAAACACACACACACACACACACACACACACACACACACACACACACACACACACACACACACACACACGCATGATGAAACACCTCACGACAAAATGTAATAATTCTCACCTGATATTTGGCTGAATTTCCACATGGCAGAGATTACAGCTCAATTTTTATTTATTTTAATCTTAAACAGCCTGCAGCTGATTAAAAGATACTTTAAAATGTAAGATTTTAACTGTAAGTAATTCAGGTTAAGTTCAGGTAATTTCTTCTGAGTGTGTGTGTGTGTGTGTGTGTGTGTGTGTGTGTGTGTGTGTGTGTGTGTGTGTGTGTGTGTGTGTGTGAGGAGTTTCCTGATGGGAGAAGTTGTGTGTAGGAGGATGATGGATGTGACACACTGTAATGACGGCGCTGCTCTTTATCTGTTTGGGGAGGAGAGCAGGAGGTTCCTTGCTTCATGTAAATACGGAACACTTCACCGCGGCCGCCGTCGGCTGGTCAGAGGTGAAACCTTTTGTTCCCTCCGCCTGCGTCCTGAGTGGAAACGCCGCCGCCGCCGCCGCCGCTGTTTTCCTCTCTAATCTCCACACTTCCTGACACTGTTTAAGTGGAAGAGAATTACAGCCCACAAGCAGAACCCTGCCACCAAGCCACACTGCTCCCGCAATGAAAAATACACATTATTTGTTCCAAAAAAGGACTAATACCTTTACTTGAGCAATTCCTCATCTAAGTGCATGAATGTTATCAAGTGAGAAATGCATGCAAAAATAAAATCCTGTGGACAGGATTTTCCACGCTCGTGATCAAAGCCTGATTTTCTTTTACTCTGGATTCAGCCTTCACCATTTTTGTTTGTTTCAACTGTGCGTCTCCTCCACCGCCGCCGCCGCCGCCGCCTCTGTTTTCTGCCTGAATTTAGCGTTTTATAACAAGCTCATAATCAGCAGTGTTTGTGAAACGTCGACCTCTCACATTTAATCTGATTCATGCGGCAGCCTTCCGCCGAACCCCTCTGCTCTTCTTACATTTGCAATTATCCTGCGTGATGTTATTATGTCCCAGTGTGACGTGAGCCGCGCAGACTGATCGGCCCTAATTGATTTGTTTAGAACCGGAGGTAAATGCATTTAACATTGTCAGGATCATTTGAGGGATCACAACGTCTGTGTGCGTCTGCGTGTGTGTGTGTGTGTGTGTGTGTGTGTGTGTGTGTCAGTTCAGTTGTGAGCTCACATATGTTGCAGATTAATATCACAGCACTATTTGTATTTACAGGATGCACACAGGGAGAAAACAGACACAAACAGAAAACTGGAAATAAGTGTGTTCTTCTATTTCTTTCCTTTATTTTTAACTCAGACGATAAAATATGTTAATTTGCATCCAAATTAAGCAACAATCTGCAGGGATTAACCTCAAATCTTGAAACTGCACCAAAAATTACTTTCATATATTTTCTTTACACAAGTTGAGAAACGTTCCTTAGGGCTATTTTGCAACTGGTTGCGTTTCAGATCCGAATCAGATCCGCAGCGGAAAATTACGTCATGCAGCAGGAGCTTCAAGCACAGATATATGGCCATAGATATGTATATGGCTACTAGCATTAGCCTCGTTGTAATAAACAGCTATATTTTCATCTGATCCGGAGCTTTGCACCAGAGGGTTGCCATCCCCAGACATATGCGTTGTGGAGTGCAAAGGGGGAACTTTTATTTTGAAGCACCAGCATCCGGCTGTCCATGCGGGTAAGTCATCGTTCATCCAATCCCTGGCGTGTTGGCTGCTGTATGCGGAGAAAATAGAGCCGCTGTCGGGTCACCTGTGACTCTGTTACAGCTGCAGGGCGTCAAGCCACAGGTCAAATGCATCCAGTGAAAATACAGTCGTTTATTACAACGGCGCTAATGCTAGTCGCCATATCTATGGCCGTATATCTATGTTTGCATCTCCTGCTGCACGGCGTAATTTTCCGCTGTGGATCTGTTATGGATCTGTAACGCAACTAGTGTAAAATGGCCCTTAAATGTCTTTACAGACTCCAAACAAACTAGTCCAGAAATTATACCTAACCTGTTAAAATAATCCAAACATTAGCTTTTAACTCATCCATAAATTAGCCTTGAAACTAGTTTATAACTTCTCCCGAAATCACTTTAAATTAGTCTTGAAATGATACCTTATCGCTTTTATCAGTCCAGAGATTAGTTAAAAAGTCAACTAGTTCAAAATTATCCTGAAAGTATGAGACGCATATCTATACTGCTCCATGAAATCATCAGAAATCAGTGGGAAAATGTTGTTCAGTAAAAGCTTTCAAGATGAATTTAGCTGCAAACTTTCCAAAATGGTTTAAAACTTTAAAAAAAAATCCAGCAGCTTACAAAAGTATTGCTTGCTCTTCAATTAATCCACATTTTGTCACATTGCAACCACAACTATAGAGCTGCAGGCTAAATCATCGTTGATATTGGCCTTGACTTAAGTTATAAAACCTTGTCAAGGTATTTTGATTTGTGATTTATGATTGAACATTTTTCAGGTTAAACTGAACTTTCATGGAGATTCAAGCTAAAAGCTTTAAAGAAATCCAAAAACTGACACTGTTATTCAGTAGTATTTTGTATTTGAAGTTTTGTAAAATAAAAAAAATAAAAGACTTTTTTCTTCATCACCATCACAGAAACTTGTTTTTATGCCAACATCGATACCGGTAAATGTCGACTATCGGCCATCACTGCAGTGTTAAGACTGGAGTTTTCAGACTGGATGTGGAGGAAGGTCTGGACTGCACCGGATCTTTCTTGGTTCTAGAGCGTTCCCTCGTCGCTCTGCTGGATGTTTTTGCTGGAAGCTGAACCTCCACCGGTCTTTTCAGAGTCCAACAGGTTTCCTCCATCTTCCATCCGCTCTGAGCAGCCTCCCCACCGCATGATGCTGCCTCCACCATGCTTCCCAGTGGGACGGTGCTTTCAGGGTCCTGCTCAGTGCTGGTTTTCTTCAGTTCTGGTCTCCTTCCTTCACGTTCGCTGGTTTCTGTTTTGTCTGTTTTGAGTACTGCAGACTGGCCGTTTCCTGTGGACAGATTGTGTTTCTCTACAGCCCCTCCAGACTTCCCATGATCCTCTGGGTTGCTGCTCTCAGCAGTGCTTTCAGATCAGATGGACTTGAAAGGTTTGAGTTATTATTTTAAAGAATTTAACTTGCTTTAATCCAAGCATGCAAGATATATCAGTCTTTTGCATATTTCAGTATATAAAATAAACATAGGAACTTTTTATTCCAACAGCGATGTCGGTAAATATTGGTTATCGGCTATAATAGCAATAACATTAGATGTGTTGCTCAAAATGTTCATATCATGTCTGAAACAATTCCATTAAGTCGTCTTAATCTAATCCAATGAGCTTTGAACCAGTGTGGAAGGATCCATGCTGGTGTGTTATCAGAGCTGTGAAAACCTCCAACATGACGGATAGTCTAACGTCCACTTCCTCAACAAACACAGACGAAGGAAAAAAAAGAGAGAAGAAGGGATTTCAGTGGAAACTGAAGAGCCACTTGTCCTAAAAACACACCGTCACAAAGTCTGGCTGCATGTTTGCCTCTGACGCCCTCGGTGCGATCTCTGTTCTGCTTCTCACATCTGTAGAACAGCTGCGGACCGTTTGATCTGATCGTTCGTTTTTTACCATTTTCCAGTGAAAACACCAAACTTCCGTTGTGTTCCGGGTGTTCGTTTACACGACGACGGTGCTGGAAACAACTCCCAAGGCGGAATCGTTGGAAAAGGCTCCGTCTCCATGGAAACAGAGGAAAACGTAACTTATCAGAGTCAAAGAAAATAAAGAACTGTAAAGAAATGTCACTTTTTTTTTAATATTCCCTGGTTAAGATTTCAGCCTTTTTCTTTCAACTGAGATGATAAAATATGCATCAACTTGCATCAAAACTGTTGTTGAAATCTTGAAACTGCTCCAAGCTTCACGTGTCATCTTTAGACTGATCCACAAGTCTACTTTAAAAATCTTCAAAAAAAGGACTTTTTTTAGAAGCATGATAGGACATGTGAGGATTCAACACGTGTTTGTGTGTGTTTACGGCGAGATATTATCCTCCCTGTGGTTTGTGAATGGAGGCGTGCTGATGGTGGGAGTGTGCGAGGGTTCGGCGGCGGTCTGCGGACTGAATGTGGCGGCGGCGGCGGCGGCTCCATAAAAAGCAGTGCTGTTATTGTCTTTCCTTCAGGAGCTGATGACTGAGCTAATTCGCTCCAGTTTTCAATGCACCGGGGAACACATTGCCAGGCAATGATAAGCTTTGTGGGGAAGAGTGTGGAGATGGAGGGCGAAGGAGAGCGACGGCATCTATCAGAGTTTAAACCTCTTTGCTGGAAACTGTGTTCAAATAATAAAGCGAGCAGCATGTCTTTCCAGGAGACTCGGAATAATTTCTGCTTTCAGTGGGGGGTTCATGACTCTGTGTGTATGTGTAAAATATGTCTTGAGGGGATTGGTATAAAGTTAAACTGGGTGAAGTAGAAATATTTTACTCATCAGCTTTGCAGTCACAGAGTTTGCCTCGGCTAGAACAAAACTGCTGAAGCATTTAGAGAAAATTAACCCCCCATCCTGGCAGCCAGATGTGACTGGATTCTGATGAGTGCACACGAGTGGGCAGAGAAACCAAGAGACTGTGAAATTCCTGTCAGGCCCGTGTACTGCAGAATGGGCTATTGACTGCTTTCTCTATTCCCCTCCATCATTCTTCTTGAACACTGCCATTAATTTCCTCTGCTGCCGTACCAATTCCTTTTCTCTGCCTCCCCCTCCTCCCCCTCCTCCTCCAGCTCTCTTTGTTGCAGAAGAGGACGCACAAAGCTTTGGTGAAACACTCCGAACAGGCTGAACTGGACCGCTGCCAGCCCCCCACCCCCCGGACCCCCCCCAGACCCCCCCAGCCCAGGTAGTGTTTGTACACGTACATGTAAAGCAGCAGATCCGAGTCCTCCTCCCACATACCACACTGACTGCGTGTTGTGCTCGGCTTTGTCGGCGCCTCATCCGGCTGCTCCTCGCTCGCCTTGTGTCTTCTCCGCCAGGCAAGAGCAGCCACGCACACATCCACCCGGCTTTGTGCCCCCCCCCCTCAACCCACCCCCCTCCGCCATGGAGGGTGGAGACGCCGGCGCTCTCAGGGCCGCCGCCATGTCACACTTTGGCTGCTCTTTTTTTTTTTGTTTCTATCAACACTGATATCTCTTCAGTCACTCCCACCAGCAGCGCGGTCTGGAAACCTACAGGGTCGCCAGTGACTTCAGATGAGTCCCGCGGTGCGTTCACTGTCACGTCAGCGTCAGGTCAACAATGAGGGGCCGAGTCGTTACCCAGCATGCCTCAGTTCTCAATCCTCACATTTATTTCTGATGGTTTAAAAAACAGGGATTGAGTCGAGAAATAACTGAGGTATTTTATAAAAACACATTTTTAAATGTAAAATTCAGTCCGACATTCAGTGTAACAGGTGCAAACACTGCACAGTACAGACATCTAGAAAACTTTTCTAACGTGCATGTGTGTGTGCGTGTGTGTGTCTGCATTATGAGTTTCCTATAACAGCCTATAAATATGCACGGTGACCATTTGGCATTGTTAATCTGCATAACGAACCTGTTAGATTACAGAGATCCAGTCCGCACGATCAACACGTGAGCGTGCACGATGAGCGTGCACGATGACTGTTGCAGGATGTTGCACTGGGCAGAACCTGTATTTTCCACCGGTTGTGAGTGTATAAAGTTGAGGAGGACTCTCTGAGGAGGGTACCCGTGTCTCGGGGCTCCTTCGGCGTGGAGCGAATAACCTTCTGAGTCTGACTGAGGAGCCGCAGCGTTTCTGCAAGGTTGAGAAGCGAGGATCTTCAATTAGAGGATAATCGGTGTCTAATCTGTGCCGTGATGTGCGATGAGGTCAAAGCGGACGGAGGGACGGTGATGAATCTTTATGAAATGTCCTGTCCGGCGTCGCTGCGGAGCCAGGTGCAGCCCGGCTCGCCGCCGAGCGCCTCCACCTTCTACCTGAGCAGCGGGAAAACTTTGGGAAAATATTGTTGATGTTTACATACAGTGTATTGATGCCTGCGGTGTGTGTCCATGTGGTTTCATCACAAAAACAAGCAGCACCAACTAGTGGCCCAGCAAACCAGCTACATCATTTTCTGTGTCCCTGCTGTTGCCATGGGAACGGACATGTTGCCATGTAAACGCGAAACTTTCCTGGAATGAAGAAGCCTTGATTGCCTCGTGCTTCCTGTTGGGTTTGAGGCTGAACAGGAAGCTGACGGAGCTGGTGGAGCTGGTGGAGCTGAGGGGCGGAGCTGCAGGCTGAGTGGAGGGGCTCTCGGGGAGGAAGCAGTGAGACGTGGTTTCCTCCTCCTCCTCACTGCTGACAGTGTTCTGTGGTTTTGACGGGTCTGGACCAGACGTCACGGGGAGCAGCCGAGTCCCGGCGGCCGGCCTCAGAAGGCCCCGGCACATCTCGGCTCGAGGCGGGGAGGAGTGGGCTCGAGGGGGGGGGGGGGGGGGAGGGGGGAGTGGGGAGGAGCTATCAGGGAGCTGCAGAGTGTGAAGGACAAAAGAGCTGGTGTATCGAAGCGCAGCGCACCGTCACCCGTCACAGCTCAGCACAGGGTCCATCAGAGCAGGCAGCACTCACTTTAAACAGGCTCCTGATGAAGAGTCCGGCGCCGGCTGCACAAAGTGAAACAAGGAGAAACACAGCCGCCGCAGGAGGAGCAGGAGGAGCAGGAGGAGCAGGAGGAGCAGGAGGAGCAGGAGGAGCAGACCGGCTGGCTTCATTTCCACTGATTCCACAATTAAAACAGGATCTGAGTCTAAACCAGGGTCCGATACACTCTGTGGGATGAACTCAGTAAACATAACCAACATTAGTCTTCTGTGCCTCTTTACCCAGCTCAGGTTAGCTGGATTTGATCCCAGCAAATCACAGGACACACACACACACACACACACACACACACACACAAGAATGGCCTAACAACATATAAATATCCAAAAAGTACTAAAAAAGTCAGAATGTGGGAGAAGATGTTTGACAGGCTGACAGCAGCAGAACTGAAATGCTTCCTCATCCTGTAACTTCAACATTCCGACTCGAGGAGCGAAACCTGAACACACACCTGCAGTCCTGCCGTGGATCCTGACTCCCGCTGCCCAAACCAGCAGCTACAAGACAGGGGGAGTGATTTATATTCTGCTGCCATTTAATCCCAACGCGGTCAAGATCTAATCCAGCAGGAGACCTGGACGGGTGAGCAACTGAGCAACACAAAAATACCTGTTTAAGTGATTGAGAGAGAAATATACTGTAGTTAAAAATGGGTCTCAAATCATCACTGAGTGGTCTGATGTTACAGAGGAGGAAGATGCTCTATAATCTGGATGTTA
This sequence comes from Salarias fasciatus, assembly GCF_902148845.1. Taxonomy (NCBI): domain Eukaryota; kingdom Metazoa; phylum Chordata; class Actinopteri; order Blenniiformes; family Blenniidae; genus Salarias; species Salarias fasciatus. The sequence continues at coordinate 6,450,908 of NC_043762.1, forward strand.
GAGGAGGAAGATGCTCTATAGCAGGTGTTCTCCGGTGTTCTCAGTAATCAGAGTGTTCCTGCCAGTTCCGCCGTTCTCTCGTGGAACTTTCTAACTTTTCACCTTGGGTCTGCAGAGGCTTGGTGAGGAAAGAGGAAACGGGGCTGTGAAATGTTCCAGGTGCTGCAGTCTGGAGCCAAATGGCAGCGAGCTGAGAGGAAGGCCGGGGAACCCTCGGGTGGGTGAGGAGTCTGCGGGGCGGGGGGGGGGGCGGCGGGCTGTCATCCTGTTCCACTCCTGCCAGAACTGGCAGTTCGGCTTTGTGTTCTGCGAGTTTACACCAGGGATGGCATAATTGACAATGGCTAACAGCGGCGAGCGGTGCAGAGCCTTGTTGAATGGCCAGTAATGATTGGAGCAGACGCCCACCGGCCCGCTCCCCCGGGACCCCGATCCAAGATCCTGTTTCTGATATAATTGTTAGTCAGAGAATTTCTGCATGGATAGGCCGCTTCACATTCCCAAGCTGGTTGACAGTGCCAGGCAGTTTAATAGAAAAACTGGATG